>NW_027250167.1:0-39352 GCF_030848795.1 Temnothorax nylanderi | reverse complement strand
CCAGACTCCTAGCGGGGCAGCCGGTCAGGGTTTTCTGTCAGGGTTTTCCTTCCCTTCGGGCGGTTGAGAGAGCAAAGGCTCATCCCTCACGGTCCCGCCCGGGCCGAGCGAACTTGTTATAGAGATCGCCTACCTCGCGAGTCCCCGAAGGGACTCCCCGGTCCCCGCCAGCCCGAAGACTGACGAAGATTACGGTGCTGGTGTGCTCGGGTACCCCGGTGCGCAAGACCCGTATCGGGGAAGGCCCCTAGGGGCCCCTAAGGGCACCCGGTGACCTCCCCCGACCCCTGGGGGGTGACCTTGAAATAACCTCATAATCTTCATTCAAGATGAAATCGCACGCACGCACGCACGCACGCACGCACGCATTATCGAATGTCCCCCTCGAAACCATAAAATTTTTGTAGGAAACATTTTGTTGTACGATTTCGTTTTCCCGACATATTTCGATGCGAAAGTTATAATAGGGTCCACCCTGTATACGACAAAAATTGGATTTATGGTCTAGTCAAATTAGGCTCAAAACACGTGGTTGAGGTCAAAATATTTGAAAAGTTTTTAAATAAATAAAAAAAATTAAAATTATCATTTCGTATTGGCCCTAACAATACATAAACAAAAGTTATGCAAGCTAGGACTCGCGCCTTAAAAGTTTTAAACAAAAATAAAGTTTTTTTCCTACGCTCATAAATAAATGGCTGTATCTTTAAAACTATTCAGTCAAATAAAGTTAAATATAGGTTCACTTTAAGGAAGTTGAAATAAGAATTCCAACCGATCTATAAAAATTGCTCTACAATTAATCGTTTGGCCGCAATTATTAAAAAAATAGTATTAAAAAATTTAGGTTCAGGTTTTCAACTTTCCACGCAAAACGAGATCCACGCCCATCCACTCTTGCTGCAAAGGAAAGGGCATTCCTCCCCCCCCCCTACATACGGAAGCCGGGTTGGCTCACAGTTGACTTGTAGCCAAGTGGCGCTGCACACGGCCACTTTCAACATGTGCACAAGTTCACACGGCCACTTCCAACATGTGCACACACCCACATGTGCAGATGTGCGGGGAAGGTGCGGGTATCGACCCGAGATAACAAAAAATATATATATTTTTGTCTCTCTCTTGTAACTGACAAATTTTGTAGACAATTTAACAATTTTCAGTACTATTATATGTCATCAAGTGAAAAAAACGTGCAATTCGCATATCAATCAATTGAGTTATTTGATAATTAATGAAAGTTTATATTAACTATGAATGTATGAATCATTGTCAATATCTATGTTAATCATTAATGATAAATAATTTGAAATATTACTTATCATCGCCAAGAGGTTATGAACAGTTAAGATTTTTTGTTATGATAAAAGAATAAACTGTTTAAAATATTTCTACAGCTTTGAAAGTTAGCCTTTGGAGTGAATAACATTATCTTGTAATTTGTAAGTAAAAAATAATATACTATAAAAAAAAGTGACAAAAAAAACATGTCAAAAATCCAAAACAGTCAATTAATCCTTTAATATATCAGTTACAGGTAATTCTTTGTATTCACGAAACCTACAGGTAATTGTTTGTTTGTACGAGACGATTTGAAGAGATATTTACTATGTTGGAAAGTTTAATAAAACAATATTTCCTAGAAAATTACACAATTATACAAATACGCGAATTGTTGTTAAAAAACCATGGAATTTCTAAATCGATCAGCACTATTAAGAGAATACTTTCTTCATTGGGACTGAAAAGGAAATATTTCAAGGAGTCAGAAATGAAAGACATAATTTCTGCTGTTGTTGAAGAGGTTCACTCATGTGGTTACAATTTGGGATACAGAGGCTTATGGAGTAAACTAAAAATGCAGTATCACCTGAAAGTAAAAAGAGACACTGTTTACGAAATATTAAAGATTGTGGATCCAGTTGGAGTTGCCAACCGATTCGGAAATAAGTTACGTCGAAGACAATACTTAAGCCCAGGACCTAATTTTCTGTGGCACCTAGATGGTTACGATAAGTTAAAACAATTTGGCTTCGCTATACATGGCTGCATAGATGGCTTTTCAAGAAAAATTCTATGGTTTTAAGTAGCAACTACAAATAACGACCCAGCAGTTACTGCTCATTACTTTTTAAAAACGGTTAAGCAGCTTGAATTTCTCCCGACAATAATCAGGTGTGACAAAGGTTCTGAAAACCAGCTTATAGGTCTTTTTCAAACTTGTTTACGTAGTAAACATTCTGATAAGCTTGCTGGAAATGGAAGTTTCATCGAAGGAAAGAGTGTTAAAAATCAACGCATCGAATCATATTGGGGTCGAATGCGTCAGCATACAGTGGATTTTTACATCCAATTATTTAAGAGTATCCAGTTGAAAGGTCTATTTGATGGAAGTAATTTTCATATTAAGTGCCTCCAATTTTGTTTTGGACCATTATTGAAACACGATTTGGATTATAATCGGAGGCTATGGAATGAACACCGTATCAGAAAACAAGCAGCCCGAAATCTAGTTGCTGGACGGCCTAATGCATTATTCAACTTACCTCACCAATACCAGTGCCGAGATTTTAAAAAGCTTATTAACAAAAATACAGTTGAAAGATTAATGGATAAGTTTACAAAAAAAACCACAATTGTTTGATCCGATCATAACAGAATTGGTGGAATTATTAGTGCCCGATGTTAAAACTCCAACAAATCCTACGGAGGCATTGAATTTATATAAAAATATTTTAGAAGCATATGCAACTCATAGAAACAAAAATTAAAAATGTTTAGCTTACCTAATTGTTGTTTTTACAATATAAATTTGATGTAATAATAAAATTTAAACTTAATTTTTTCATTTTTAAATTTTTTATTAGTATTTTTTGTTTAGTACAGTTTTAAATGCACAGCATTACATTTATATATCTTAAAATAAGTTTCACAAAACTCTCGTTTTAAAAGTATCCAATTTTACTCCTAAAGCTTAAATTTTTAACTTCTAACAGTCTAAATATATTTTCTTGAATTCTGATAACAATATAAAAAATAAAGCACCAGCAAAGTTATTAAAATTAAAAAAAAATACTTAAAAGAAAGTCTCTGAAATATAATTACTAAAATGCTTAAATTTTTTCAAGATTTTCATCAGCTTTTTCACAGTTTATGAAAGCTTATGGAGATAAAATAATAAAATAAATAGTTACTTAAAACTGCATAATTCTGACTTTTTGACAGCTTCTTAACTTTGACCTATATTTTAAATAACAAATTAAGTTATTACAGAAATTGCAAATAGTGAATACATTTAATTTATTATTGACAAAAGTAAAGAATCTAATGGAAAGAATATATTAGTTACTTAAAACTGCATAATTCTGGCTTCTTAACAGCTTCTTTAATTTTATCTGTATTTTAAATAACTAATTAAGTTATAGCTGATATTGCAAATAGTTAATACTTTTAGTTTTTTACTAACTTAATTAAAGAATCTAATGGAAAGAATAATAGTTACTTAAAACTGTATAATTCAGGCTTCTTAACAGCTTCTTTAATGCTATCTGTATTTTAAATAAATTAATCTATAACTGACATTGCAAATAGTTAATACTTTCAGTTTTATACTATTTTAATTAAAGAATCTAAAGCTTTTAATCACAACCTGTGCTCAGCAAAAACTTTATATAAAAATCATTCTCTCTAATTTCTTATTTTATTATTTGTCTTCCTCTTCTGTATAAATACGTTTGAATAGGCGAAGCAATATAGCGGCATTTGGTCTTTTTTTTGGTTCATGTTCAAAACATCTTTTAATTGTGTCCTGTATTAATACCGGTACACCTTCTAAGCATGGTATTTTTTGAGTTTTAACAACTTTCTTCAAATTTGGTATACTAAGTTCAGGCACTACGTTCCAAACTCTTCGTTCTGTGAACAGTTCGACGGTACAACATGCCAGAGACCATACATCAGAGTATGTAGTACCTTGTGCATGTTCAATGAGAATTTCCGGTGGCATATATAAAGGTGTTCCACGAAAATATTGACCAACAGTTGTTTCTAGGGCCGACGATCCATCACATATCTTGCTTAACCCGAAATCACAAATTTTAATCATTAAGAAATGATTTATTAATATATTTTCAGGTTTTATATCTTTATGAAGAATAGTAGGGTTAAATTCATGAAGAAACGTTATTGCTTTACAAATTTGTAATGCGATGGAATAGTTTTCATTCTTCTTTACTGCATAATCCAAGGCTTCGTCTCGCTTCGATATGAAAACTGCTAAATTTTGACTCTTGAAGTATTTCATAACGATGTAAAAATGAGATTCTGTAGAACATATACCCATAATGGAAATTAAATTAGGGTGACGAATCTTATCCATCACATTTATTTCTCTGTATATATATTTCTGTTCTTCAGAAGCTTTCATCTTCTTCACGGCAACTTCTGTGTTTTTCCAAATTGATAAAATTACACATCCAAATGATCCACTACCTAATAATGTCTTGGTGAACTTAATATCTGATTCTTCAATCGTAGGTATCGAGAATCTCAATTGATGTTCATTATCGTCCGTAGACCTTGATTCTTCCTGCGTTTTTTTAGAACTCGTGTTAATTTCAGTATTAGAAGATGCTTTTTTCTTCAATTGAGAAAATGAGATAATTGTTCCGGTATATGACTGTTTCGTCACGGTTTTTTTTACTGATATTACACTGTTTAGAGTCTGTCGAAGTGACTGTGGAAGAACAAACTTTTACACTGTTTTCATACTTAACGATAGTTGAAAATAAATATAATCGCAACTGTGAGTTTTTTATTTTCAATTTATCACTAAAGTCCCAAAAATCAGTATTTTTCTTCTTATTCAAATCTGTGAAATTGTGAAAAATTTCTTCCTGGTAATTTCCTAAATGGATCACTGAACTGGCCAAGATTTCTTTATTATATATATTTTCCATTGCAGACATACTTATTTTTTTAATTTCGTCAAAAGAATATTTTTTGTTCCGATTCAATTCAACTTTTTTTATACCACCAACTGGGGCAATAATTTGCTTATATACTTCATTAGGACTTTCTCTGTGCTTCCAACCTACATGTAAAGTTTTCATGACTTTCTTCAATGGGATCTGTAAAAAATATCTTTCTAAGTACAACTGCAATAATGTAGTAACTCATAAATTTTAAGATACATATTTAATACAATTATGCTAGCAAAATTTTTCAGAATTGTTGAATGAAATAAATTTATTAAGGAAATGAAAATAAACCAATGACGAAATGAATTTGACTGTCATACGTACTGGAATGTCCGGTGATTTCTGGGATATTAAATCCTTATTTTCCTGTCCGTCAATGATACCCATAATTTCATCAATCCGTCTCCTTTTAGCATCGCTGTAAATATTTTCTATAAAAAAATATTAATTATTATTATTATTACTATTATCGCGATTATTATAAATTTTAGCATCGCAATTTTCTTTTGTTATCTTAAATTAAAAAATCAAACGTATAATCAATTTAATAAAAAAAAATTTACCTTTGAGAGAATGAGAGTAAAAAACTTCGTATTCATCTACACCTTCAATTAAATCAAATTCTCCATTTTCAATATTAATTCCACACTTGTCTTCTCCATCAAAAAACGTTAAGCCGTCAGCACCTGGAAAATATGCTCTAACGACTTCTATTTTTAGCTTTCTGCGATTTGCCGGTAATTTAACTGCTGTTTTATTGTCTTTTATTTTGACAAAACTCATTGTCAATTTTTTTCGTAATGCTTTTTATAATTTCAATAACTAACTTCTATTTACTTTCAAAGTAAACGAAATTTTAATCGTTCCTAACCTCTTAGCGACGCCGATTAATTGAATTGTTTACAAAATTTGTCAGTTATAAGAGAGAGACAAAAATATATATATATTTTTGTTATCTCGAATCGATAAGGTAGATACTCGCACTTTCCCCGCACATCTGCACATGTGGGTGTGTGCACATGTTGGAAGTGGCCGTGTGAACTTGTGCACATGTTGAAAGTGGCCGTGTGCAGCGCCACTTGGCTACAAGTCAACTGTGAGCCAACCCGGCTTCCGTACCTACACGTGTACTTTTATCAATTGTTCTTTCATTATACATAATTTGTTAAAGCAGAGAATTAGTTTGGGTTAGAAAATATGCCTACAGTCAGAAATCAAAAGCGTTCACACAGTTGCACGAAAAGCGAGATTTACCCCACACTGCCCCTCATTCTTACAGTTTGTTTTGAACATTAAAGGTCGTGTTCATATCACTATGTCCATTATTTGACTGAATTTATTTTTAAACGGAAATTTCAATATCATGACCGTTTAAATAAATTTTTTTAAATAATGGCTACGTTCTACCCTATTAATGATCAAATAATAATGAATAAAATTATTGTATAGAGGACAATCTTTATTTTATTGTATACACATATACACGTCCAGGAATTTACTTATATATGTAAATATATAAATAATGTGGTATTTATACTGAATAAAGTTCAAATTATACAGTTAAACACACGTTTAGGTATAGGGGAGATCGGGGCTAGTTGGTACATGGGGCAGAGGTAGGTACACGGCAATTATTGCAAAAGTGACAAAAGATAATATTGCATAAAGAATATAGTATTTTCGCAAACAGAAAATATTTTTAGTTTTGTATAGCCAAAAGTAAAATAAATCAGTGATGTATTAAATGTTATATTTATAAATCTGGTTATCATATCATAATTCTAACTGTGACTTTAAAATCTTTACTTTAAACGTAATAACTTCCAGTTATGTTAATGTCTTAAAACATTTTTTGTTTAAACAATAATGAAAATATCTAAATATGGCAGGTCGGGGCTAGTTGTGACGGGGCAGGTTGTTACTGCTGTTCTACTTATAATTTCGACCAACTCCGTCGATGTAACACATTATTTCGGCATAACAGCGGCAGATATTTTAATCTTATGTAAGATTTCACCGTTAACGTCTCTTATTACGTATCAGAAACAGTCAATACAGAACATCAGTTAAATTATTTTTATATTATAATTTTGCACTCAACAATGTAAGTGTAATATAACACATATTGTTACACGTTGTTATTTCTCTTTATTATGTAACGATGCACCCCTGAGAAGCATCGTTCCCGGCCGCCACCCGCCGCACAGTGGGGCAAAGTCCCGATTTCGTGGCCAAAAATCCCAAATTACTCATACGGGGGTTTTCGAGGTCGCTGATTACGAATGTGATATAATAAAATAATTACGAAATTTATACATTAAAGAATTACTTTTATTCTGTCTAATAACAGAAGTCATTTTCTTCATCGTCGGATACATTCGATTCTGTTTCAGATTCCGAAGTCGTGGGCGTAGATTCAGTCGAGGTATTGAATGAAACTTCATTCTCACTTATTGTCGGTGGTTGTAACAATTCAACAACTTCAAAGCCTAACGTTTTAAGAGGTTTTTGGGGTAGTTTTCGAATACTAGAAATTACTGGATCCGAAGTAACCATTAGTCGGTTGAAGACGTTTGCCATATTTGCTTTTCGGGAGCATTTTCGCGAAAAATCCTGACGATATCGTTTGATGTCTTTATTCCGGGACTCCTGTGCGTCTTCTGAAAGTTGTCCAATCGGTAGTAATGCGTGGTTGATAATAATCGCTCCATGGATCAGTATTTTGTGAAAAAAAATTATATGGACATTTTTATTTATAAAAATTAGCAAAACATTTTTTCATAAATAAGTTAACATATTATAAAAGAAAGATATATTCTTTGTTAGAAAAATATATTCATATACAAATAACACATATTTGTTTAACCTACATTTTAGAAAATCTATCTAGAATAGTAGAATATAATATAATTGTATAAACATAAATAAATGTAAAATGTTTATTATAAAATTGAATCGGAATATCAATAACTATAACTATTTAGTGAGTGAACAAGTAATATTTTCCAAATAATAGATAAGAAAAGCGTTTGTACAGTCAGGTAAGCGAGTCCCCAAACGCAGGTATACGAAGGGACCGCTCGACAATAGCTGGTGGGGAACGCGTTCGAACGCGTGAGAACCGGTGTACTATTCATTGTTTGAAATATTCCAGACGGTTATAACAGAAACAAGAATTTAAGAACAATTTCCCACTTTCACATCTGTTACGATTTAATTACTTATGATGATAAGTTTTATATTTAATTTTATATCACAATACTTTTAATCATTATTGTTAATAAAGTATTTTTAATAATTAATTAAAAAAATGCTTTTAGATAATCTAAGTAAGCTTTGCATCAATTATTACATGTTAACAAACAGTTTAAGTTAAGAAAAACGCATTATCAGTAGTTTTGTAATACTTTACATGTGCACGGGATTGCAATGCCGATCTAAAAAACTATTTTTAAATTTAAAGCGCAGCTAGGCGCAGCTAATTTTTTTATATGTTTTAAGGATCGGTGTAATAAACAAAATCCAATAAGAATCAAAGTGGAATTCGATGGAACTTTTTTTAAATTAGTATTTAAAAACCGCGACGACATAAAATATAAACTTATTTTTGTTGTTTATTTATACTATCTTATGAATATATACATGCTATATATATAATCATACAGTACATACCTTTAGAATGATTTTCCATTTTGAGAAATTAAAATAAGTCGTTTGGCTCAAATTTTATCACTTTCTGAACGTTCCGATGATTTTCGGCTCTGTACTCTGACACGTGTGCTCGTGGCGAAGGCCAACTTGGGACTGACTAATCGCGCAGAAGGAGCTCGTAAAAAGAAATTTCCTTTTACTGACTGCTGCTCGGATGATCCCTAAACCTATTGCGACATTTCTTGGATGAAAATAAGAAAGTTGATTTTTCGATTTTTGGCCAGGTTTTTGCGATTCTGCCCCACTGTGCGCCGGAGGCCGCCCGACCGATCTTCCATCGGGCGGGGATAGGGCGCGGTGCGTCCACATTATTTTAAAGCACTCCACAAGCACCGTGTGCGCGGGCTAAACGCAGCACCGGTGCCTTCCCGCACGGCGCCGACGAGCGCCGGAGGGAGCCGACCCGCCCCGAAGGCGAGCGCGCGTAAGCGTAACCCCCACGCGGCTTGCCTGGCGGCCGGCCTCCCTCCCAGCAGACCCGCCGCGCCGGTATATAAACCGGCGCTCCGGCAAGAGCGAACACTTCGTCTTCTCGCCAGCAGTCCGCTGCTCCCGACGAAGCCTACCCAGCAATTCCTAGGGCGACACCCCAACGAGGTTCGGAGCTCCGCGTCTCGACTGAGGGCTCTCAGGTGTCCCCCGACCTCCCTCCATCCGCACTCCCGACGGCACGGTTACGCGGGGTCGAGCACGCTCGGCCTCGTAACGAGGACTCTCACTGCCGCTGCCCCGGGGCTTCGCACTCCTCCGGGATACTCCCGCACGCCCGTCCCGCACCGTAACACCGCGTTGCGGCGGATGCCGCGTTTCCGTTCTTCCGGCCTACCGCGCCGGGTGCCCATGCACCTCACCCCGTTGTATATATCGCGCCCGCTCCGTAGAATAGTACCGCGCTCCATTCCTGCATTACCGGACACCGCGCCGGGTGCACATGCACCTCACCCCGTTGTATATATCGCGCCCGCTCCGTAGAATAGTCCCGCGCTCCGTTCCTGCATTACCGGATACCGCGCCGGGTGCACATGCACATCCCGCTGTACATATCGCGTCCGTTCCGTAGCGTAATACCGCGCCCGTTACTGTATATTGTACCACCACGCGTTCCGCCACGCCACCTTGTAACCCCGCGTGCCGTCACACTCTCTGTATATACTAGATTGAATAAACGATCTCGTGTGCATTGTAATCCGACTGTTCTCTGGGCCTTTCAATCGAACTCCTGATCCGGCGAGTTAGTCCGCGTTCGACCAACCAAGTGAGGCCGTTACAATTAAATATATTGTTGCGCCCGAGCCGAGACACCCGGTGGAAGCCCGGAAGGCAGTCGCGAAGAGCTGCGTGACGTCGTGCCTGACGACGAGCCGTGTATTTGTTTGTTTACGATCGTCGCCATTCGGATTATTCGCCGAGCCTCGAAACCGTTCAGACGTGTTTACGGGCTATTCTGTATAATCGCATTTCTGCATTAAACAAGTTCTCTTTTCTAACCGAGAGTCTTTATTCCCGCCGACGGGATTGCGCGCCGCGTTTGCAAGTGTGTGTGAGTGAGTGCAGCGAACGCGCGGTCGAGCGCAACAATATTATACTTTGAAAACTGGATCTTTCACAACTTACTCCAGTACTGTAACAACTTACGCCGTATATAAGGCTGGTTGTTACAAATGTCGTCGCCTTATAATTGTTATTGGTGCAACAAAATTAATTATACCATTTAGTTAAAAAAATAATTTTTGTGTTATAAATATAAGCATGCGGCTATTGAAAAATTCTTTTGCGGCTTGTATTCCATTTATTAATTACATGTAAAAAAATCTTTTAAAAAAGTGTACCAACTAGCTCCGGTCTCCCCTACTATAAACTTTTTTTGTTAATAACTTTTTAATGAAGAATGAGCGACGACTAAGTTATAAGGAAAAGTTACTCAGGATCATATCCTTGACAACATATGTCAAGGTCAAGGTCATTGGAGCTGGTTCCCCTATACTAAATAACTAGCTGGTTGCCCGGGGCTTTGCCCGGGCATCTTTTTTTAAACAACTTTATTTGTGTTATTGCAATTTGAATCCCCATTTTTTATTGTAAATTCTTATAGCTTTCTTTATAAGTTTTTAAAATTTTTTTAAATTGGGTTGTAGCACAATGGCACATAGCCAATGTCACTCAGGAAGATATAAGCTATCCACCAGTATAACAATTTTTGAAATCGATTCAATAGTTTCTAAGATTACCCTGAACAATGGAACAAACAAACTTTTCCCCTTCATATAATAGTAAGGATTACCAAAAGCTTCCCAGACTAGAGTCAAGCTCAACAGAGTCTTCTTTTCCCGCTAATTTTTCCAAGCCCGTTCCCTTGGCAGTGGTTTTGCTAGATAGTAGATAGGGACAATAAATGTCGCGAGTTTAACGTGCGGCACCTGCTCGTAGAGCCTTATCCACACGGCCCCCATGGGCACGGTATTGGGATACGCCCAATCAGCGCGTACCGACCGAAGTCAGGTACTACCAGTACGCTGCAGGATTACAGGATCCTGCAGCAACCCACTGGTCGGCGAGCGACTATCCACGCTCTACCAGCTGTGCAGGCTGGCACCCGAGCTGTTGGGACGCAACTCACCCGTCGGACACCCAAGTTCGGAACTCGGGTATCCTAGCCAGCATTTGGCTGTAAACCCCTGCCACCACGATGGTCCTACCCGCGACCGGCGGGAGCAAGCTCCCTGGGCCACCGGTCCCCGTGGTACCAGTCTGGATCACTGGTCGGATCTTCGTAGCAGAGACTACTCCCAGTTGGGTCTCCTGCAGACCCTAGCACTGGTAAGCCACACTCATCACGCACACTTCACACATTCCCACTCATTCTTCTCTGAAACACACATGCCGCAAACCTGCTCAGACTCTCATATCTTTCCTTGCGCTCCAACACCTCACTCACATCCACTCTGCCGTCCTCACTCACACTGACTCCCCATTCGTCCAGGTTCCTAATATCCTCATACATTTCACATTCAACCAGCACATGCTTCCAATCCTCGCACTCAGCACCACACGCACAACTTTCAGTCTCAGACAATCCCCTTTTATACAAGAACTCATTCAAACTGCCGTGACCCGTCAGGATGTAGCCGAGCCATAGGCTCGGCTCGAATCCCAAGCAACTCTCGGCAAACCTCACATTCTGCACGAAGCCATGTGTCACACGTCCTTTCGCACTGTTGTCCCATCTACTCTGCCATCTCTCATACAGCCTATCACTCGCCAGTTGCATGCTATCTTCCATACCACTCTCACTCACTTTCTGCTCACTCATAACATCATTCACGCCCAATTCCCATCCATTCTTTATCCTCGCATTCAAGCCTCTTCTCACACATTCCAGGTCCCACGGAAGGCCACCCACCAACACTTGCATGGCCTCCGTGGAGACCGTTCTGCACACATTCAAACAGGCGCTCATCGCCACTCTCTGGCACCTGTTAATTGCCTCTTTCGCATATCCATACTTCATGGCCTCGTACCACACGCTCGCACCATACATCACACACGCAGCAAACAAACCCTTATAGATAACACGCCATGCTCTCTTTCGCAATCCCCATTCGCTCCTCATCACACGTCTCAACTTCCCCACCACACTCACACACTTTTGTCTCATACATTCCAGGTGCGGCTTAAAGCTCATTCGCTCACTCACCCACACACCCAGATACCTTACACACTTCACATACCTCACATGCTTCCCATTCACACTAACGCTCGGGTGTCTCGCCTCAGACAAGCATCCTTTCAGGAGCATCATGACAGTTTTGCTCTCTGACACTTTCACTCCGACACTCACGCCCCATTCGCTCACTATCCTCATCCACTCGTTCCCCAGTCTTTCAAGATCTGCTCGGCTCTGCCCTTCGACAGGCACGAACAGATCATCCGCATACGCCGTCGCCATACATCCTCGTCTGCGGAGCTCCCACAGGAGCTTATCCATCTGTATGTCCCAAATGTATGGGCCACCGATGGACCCCTGCGGTGCACCCCACAGAACCTTCTTCCACACTTCCTCATTCGTTCCTATCATGCATGCCCATCTTTCATTAAAATAACTTTCCCACAACCCAATCTCCTCACATCCTTCCTCACGCAGTCTCTCGAGCACACACGGCCACTCCAGGTTGTCAAAGGCACCCTAGAAGTCCACAAAAATTCCCAACACATACTTGTGCACGGACCCACTCACACACTCACGCACGCTATTCCACACACTCTCGGTCGAACGTCCCTTCACAAACCCGTGCTGTGCCTCACACATTCTGCCACTCATCAGTCGCTCAAGCCTATTCACCATCAGTCGCTCCAACACTTTCCCAAGCACCGACAACAGGCTGATCGGCCTGTACGACCCGGGGTCCGACCGCACTTTCTCTGGGGACTTCAACAGTACAATCACTCTCGCTTTCTTCCACACCGTAGGAAAGCGATTGGTACTCAGACACACATCATACACTCGCTTCAACCATCCCGGAATTGCACGCCAGATCGCACGTAGCATTTCCGCAGTTATCCCATCCAACCCAGGTGCCTTACCCACTTTCATCGCTTTCACTGCCGCATCCACTTCATCCCATTCAAACGACCTTTCAACCTTTTCTCTTTCTGCCATTCGCACATCGTCCATCTCCGCGGCTGGGAAGAAGCGATCCAGCAGCACATTCACGCTCTCTTCCCACGTACTCGTGACTCTGTCACCCACTCTCATAGCACTCAGCCTATCCCGTCCATACTTCCCCATACATACCTTGTACACATCACCCCACGGATCCTTATTCCCCGTATCACTCACGAACTGTCTCCAGTTCTCCTCTTTCACTCTCCATAGCATTCTTTTGTACTCTCGCAGAGTACGCTTGTACGTATTCAAACAACCTTCCACTCGGTTCCTATCTCTCCCTCGCATTCGCTGGTAGGCTCGCCTACGCTTCCTTACATCCTTCTTCATACGCTCCAGTTCATCCGTCCACCACACAAGCTTCCTCGCAGACCCACACACTCTCCTTTTCATTCTGTTGTCATTTGCTCTTAGGACCCATGATGTGACGCGTTCCGCCAAGCTATCCGCGTCCCAGTCATCCATCGCATTCACACCATCTTCAGACGCATACTCCACCAGATCGCTCATATAGCCCTCCCAGTCCACGTCTTTACACACCCACCTACGCACACCTTCCATTCGCTCAACATTCTCACTATAAGTCATACGTATCAGCAACACGTTATGGTCGCTGATACCCCAATCACTCTTGACTTCCCATTCATACTGGCACCCCCCAGACACATCGCTCACGAGAGTCACATCAATGTCGCTTTCCCCGTTGGGTCCGCTAAACGTGTAACTCTCGCTTGGCTCATTCAACACAATCATACCATTCGCAACGATCCACTCCTCGAGCACTCTACCACGCATTTCACTTTCTCTACTGCCGCCCCTACCCTTACTGTACCATAAGGGCGAGACGGCGTTCGCATCCATTCCCACCAACACACGCTTTCCCCTGGTCACCATTCGCACCCTGTCCATGTACGCCAGATACGGCTCGATGTCCTCACCGAACCGGCAGTACACAGACACCACATACATTTCGCCGAAGTCTCCCTTCAGCCACACACACACGCCATACTCGTCCGTGCACTCCCTAACACACATCACATCGAGATTGGGATCATTCACCACCACTGCTGCTTTGATACATTCACTCTCACACACAATTACATTCATCCTTAGCGGGAGTCCAACTACTCTTCCATCCTTCACACACGGTTCCTGCAGCAGTGCCACACTCACTCGACGTTCACACAACATTTCACCCAGGTCACACATAACCGCATACGCTCTTTGACAGTTACACTGCACCACATTCATACTCGAGACACCCTGCGCATTTTGCCTAGCCATCGATGGTGCCAGCGTGCCTCTCCCTTGCTATCGCGTATGAGGGACACCCCCTATCGTCCACCGCATGGTTAGCCGATCGCCCCCGCCTCTTACATACAGCACATACCTTCGGCCCGGCTGTATTAGGGCATTTATCCCGTCGATGACCCCCCTGACCGCAGTGGGAACATACATCTTCCGTTGCCCTACAGTGCCTCGCAACGTGACCTAGGTCAAGACATCTAAAGCACCTGGTCGGTGCTGTAAAGTCGGCGACCCTACAACTTCGCCAACCCACATATACCCTTGTCGCTTTCAAAAACCTCCCTCGCATATTGGGTGTCACCTCCAGTACCCAATTAACTGTCTCCTCGTTCCCTTTACCCAGCTTGAATCGGAATACGCATTCCTGATCATAGACCCCTGCTTCTACCCCACGCAGGAGTTCAGGGTTCTGTCTCGCTATGGCACATCTGACACCATCGACTCCCATATCACTCGGCACATCGTATAGAATTATACGCGGTTTCTTAGCAGCCGGACGGGCCGCCGTGAGACCCCTTTCCTTGATTGCCTGATTGGCAACTATTTTGTCCGCATCCGCCTTTGAATGCGCTTGAATTATCACCCTACCATCCCCAGCTTTCCTAACATTTCTAACCCTTATACCTGACGCTACTGGGTCTATTACCTTCAGTAGCGTCCTTTTGATCTCATCGACTGATCTAGCCTTTTCTGCACCGCTCGCCACGACAACCGAACAGTCCCTATCTCGCGGTCCGTTCCCACCCTTGGTCGCCGATGCCACAGCAATTCCCGAACCGGTTCCGTGACCCGGTTGTTGCCTACCGACCGCCTTCGCATAAGTTGCAGGTGGCGGTCGTGTCATCGGTGGTACACGATTTATTTCGGCCCTTTCCGCCAGCCGACCCCTCAGATACGAATTCTCGCAACCTAGCTGCATCATCAGCTTACTGGTCTCGCTGAACAGCGCAGTGACCTTCTGCGCCGCTGACTTGTTAAATTTGGCATTGGAATCCGACAAAATGCCCTCTAGCTTGAGCCGGATGTCGTGCATCGCGGCAGCAGCCAACTCCTCTCTCTTAGCCGCACCATCCCGCACGAACACCTCATCATCATCGGACTCGCTACCGATCTCGCTTTCACGACCGCCCAGCGAAGGCATGTTCGAGCTCGCCCGCAGCTGATCAGCCCCTCGGGCCATACCCCCTCCTACCACTACTTCGCTCGACTCACTCTGTACCTCCCTAACAGGTACCTGGGAGCCAGGCGGGCTCCTCGCCAACTTTCCACTGCGATGGAATGTGCGATCGAGTGGGTTACCCGCCGCACTCTCCTCGTCCGTTAGTGTCGTCTTCGCCTCGTCCAGGGCCTGTTTCGTCGGCCACTTCTTCAGTGTGTCCTGAGAGGACGGCTTCTCCGAACCCTTCTGGCTGATCTTAATCAGCGTCACTGTCACCGCCTTCGTGATCACCTTGTGTCCGTCGCCCGCGTTTGTCACCGTTTTCGTCCCAGTCTTTTGTCCGTCTGCCTTATCCGTATCCAAGCTCGTTTTGTCCGTTTCAGTTTTAGCCTTGTTGTCATTCTTATGTCCGTCCGGGTTGGGGGTTTTTGCGTTCTTCATATGGCAGTCTGTGTAATTGTTACGACGGTTCGGCCATCATGGCAGCCCATACGCATATGGGCATCTATCCCCGCCGTTTTAAAGCCCTAGGTGCGCAACTAAGTTTCCGGGTTTTTTTGATCAATAAAAAATGGAAAATTTCAAGAGAAATACAAAAAATGGTTTATTCAAAGTATCGTCCCTCGCTAGCTATACATTTTCGCCATCTCTCTGGCAATACATGAATACCGCGACAATAAAACGACGCGTCTTTGGACCGAAACCATTCATCCAACCAATTTTGCACTTCTTCGAAATTGGTCAAGTGTAGCCCAGCTAAGCCATGCGCCATCGACCGGAACAAGTGATAATCGGAAGGCGCCAGGTCTGGCGAATACGGCGGGTGCGGTAGCAGATCCCATTTCAGCGTTTTGATGGTGTCCTGGACGATGGAACTGCGATGGCACGGAGCGTTGTCGTGCTGCAATATCACTCGTTCGTGTCTCGTGTCCCATTCTGGCCGTTTTTCGAGCAATGTATGGTTTAAATTGATCAATTGTCGTCGGTAGCGATGCCCATTGACAGTTTCGCCCGGTTTCAGCAGCTCATAGTACACGATTCCTTTCTGGTCCCACCAAACGCAGAGCGTTGTCTTCTTTCCAAAACGATTTGGCCGTGCCGTCGATGTTGATTCTTCACCAGGTGAAAGCCACGATTTTTTGCGTTTGGGATTTTCTAAATATATCCACTTCTCATCGCCAGTAACAATTCGATGAAGAAAACTCTTTTTTTCATGCCGCAAAAGCAAAATTTCGGAAGTGGCTCTTCGATTTTCCATCTGTCTCTCAGTCAACTCATGCGGCACCCATTTTCCTTCCTTTTGAATTTTTCCCATGGCATGTAAACGTTTGGAAATACCTTGGTGAGTCATGTTTAATGCCTCCGCAAGTTGATCTTGTGTTTGCGTATCATCTTCATCCAATAACGCTTGCAGATCGGCGTCCTCAATTGTTTTTGGTCTTCCGGAGCGCTCCTTGTCCTCAGTGTCGAAATCGCCACTTCTGAAGCGTTTAAACCAATCTTCACAGGTAGTTTTCGATGGTGCATGTTCGCCGTAGGCCTCCTCAAGCAAACGACGTGCTTCAGCTGCATTTTTTTTCAAGTTAAAGCAGAAAAGCAAAGCTTTCCGCAAATGCTGTTTATTTGGCACAAAACTCGACATCTCCGTTGTTAGAAAAAATATTTTTGCGTTGCGATGTGTTTATATAACGACTGGTTATTGTTAACAGATGTCCAAGCTATAACTTCAGACAACTTCAGACATGTAAGTCGAGTACATGTGTTATTGGTGCCATCTATATGTAAAACCCGGAAACTTAGTTTCGCACCTAGTAAACTGCATGAAAGCTGAGAAGCAGCTTGTCGGGTGATCCGCCCTATTCATGCAGACGTGACTCTATAAAAATGTTATGTATTTGATGCTAAAGGTTTAACGTCACCCCTACTAAGTGAGCACGTATGCCCCGAGAGCACCGTTCACTCAAAGTTCAGGCTAGACGTTGCCAGTGTATCTTCCCACTGGCAGGATATGAGGAAATAGTGATCAGCTAATCCTCCACACATGCGCCCGGATGGCCGACTTCAACTCCCGAATAGGCTCCGCCCAGACACGGACAGCGGTTCTCCCACATTAAACATGCGGTTTCACATGGACTTTACTGGCGCTAGGCCAGAACTTACCATTTATTACGCCGCAGAGGTCAGGTACTAACATATCCGCGTCCTACGGTCGCGGGGCTACTACTCCCCGCTTGGTTAGTCTTCGAGAAATATCCATTGACACCCGACCGCATCTCTATCACCCGACGAACACAAACATGGACACGCACACACTCACACACCCCCAAGACCCCCGCACCCCCTCCGGAAGAAGCCGGTAGCAGCCCGAAGGCCCGCGAGCCGAGGGAACTCGCGTATCGCCTTAACTCCGTTGGCCTACTTAAGGCAAAGCCTGTTCGTAGTTTACAGTGGGAACCAGCGCTGGAGGTAGAGTTCGACTTGACTGTGATAGGCTGAGTGCTGCGGTACAGCATGTGTTGCGCTTCAACAGCCCTGTAGATCATGACTTTATTAAAACTAGAGGTCGACCTCAAAAGATCAACGCCGCGTGTTGCTTAGGATGGTGTTCAGCAACTAAACTTAAAGTCTTCTGCGGCGTGCTGCTTTTCCCGGCGTGTTGCTCAGCGGCGTGTTGCTTTGCGGCAACCACGCCGCGTGTTGCTTGCGCCGAGGGCAACACCCACGAGAAACCAAGTTCACTCGCGGCGTGACGCTTCGAGACCGACAAACTATGATGCCGAAATAAGATCTTCGCGGCGTGTTGCTCACAGAAACGCGTCGGGGGTTGTCACCCACCGTCTAGTTAATATCTAACATCTCAAGATGTTGTTGACGTCCTACTCTCCCGCCGTGCGTGGCGCAACACAGCAGAAGAGCAGAACGCCCTTAGACCGCCTCTCACTCGCAACATCTGTCGGGACGGGCCAGCTAGCTCAACCGGGTACGCCACGTCTCGAAGAGAGACACCCAGAAGCCACTCTGAGCCCAGATTACCCGTTTCGGGAACTCCGGACAGACATGCGAGCGCGCCTAGAGACGGCCCGTAAATCACGGGTGAACCGGCATGATCGGGGCACAGGCGAGTGCCAACCGACCATATCCGGTCACCCGATTACCGCCCCAGTACTTAACAACACTCCGCTACGCGGAAACTCCTTCTCCTTCGTTCATGAGCGCTGTCTCAGCGCTTTCCAATTAAACACGTGAGCACCGTCCTGCAAAGTGCTTCCGATAGTCATGTCTACTCCCACCGGTCCCTAGTAGATAGGGACAGTGGGAATCTCGTTAATCCATTCATGCGCGTCACTAATTAGATGACGAGGCATTTGGCTTTGGCGCGTCTTACTGCTTCGTGGCAGTGCGGTTCCTGATAACAACGGGACTTGGCTGAGCGATCCTGCAGGTATGAATTGAATCGCTCTTCTGCGCAACAAGTTGCCCAAACAACACGGATACGAGATCCAGCATAACTTTCGTTCACGATGCCCACACTTCCACTCATCCAGCTAACCACAGCCCCTGAGAGTCCAACACCTCCTCGGCAGGGCACCGGAGCATACTCCGGTGTGGGCACCCCCGCCGCCCTCAGTACTCGTGTCGAGCGCCTCCCAACTCACGTGTGACGAGTCGCCGTCGTGAGTGTCGCCACTCACTACCATGTATCGCATCAGCTAATCATTTAATGGGTATTCGGTACATGGTGGCCCAAGATACCTATTCGTTGCCCTGACGGGAATTTACCCGATAGCACTGATCACTTTGATCAGCCGAGAGCCCAGGGTGTGCTCCCGTATCGCCTGAACCCCGTCCGCCACCCGGCAAGCCGGGTGCCCGGCGAGCACCAACTTGGAGGTGGGGCAGACTTGAGGCTGTAAGATCTTACGCCTCCTTGCGAACGAGCAACCATAGCTCCACGGGGCAGGAAGAGACTGAGGGTAGCAGCCTCCCCCACCCCACTCAAGGTAGGCGGCCCTTAAGAGAGTCATAGTTACTCCCGCCGTTTACCCGCGCTTGCTTGAATTTCTTCACGTTGACATTCAGAGCACTGGGCAGAAATCACACATAACGCATAGCACATAACACTAAAAGATAACGAAAAAGATGTCTTTATTAAGTTATCTTTTCGACAAAACGAAAAGATGTGTGAAAGACACCTTTTAATGTTATTGAAAAAGACATCGTAAAAAAGTTGAAAAAATATCTTTTTTGTGATGTCTTTTTCAATAACATCAAAAGATATATTATAAGACGTCTTTTGATCTTATCGAAAAAGATGACATAAAAAAAGATCCCTTTTTATTATCTTTTTTATGATGTCTTTCGGTAAAGACAAAAAATCTTGTTAAATATAAATAACTCAATATATATATATATATATCGATTGAAAAAGTGAAAACTGTTTTATTCAGTTGTACAGTATTTGCAAAGATAATTCCGCTCATATCCCGTTAGTATTATTTATAACCATATTGGCAGCGTTCAAAAAAGTTGTTGACCATTGAATGCGCAGCCATTTTCAATTCCCTTCAAGCTGCGATCGGCGATCGGTGTGCTCGGCGATCTCAAAAAAGCGTAAGAAGCAATCGGTAATACAAGTTAATCCTTTTTCCTTAAATATTAATTATACAAAATGTTAAATATAAAGTTAGAAAAAATTATTTTAAATATATATTTCTTCCTTATATTAGCTTATTTGTCTTAAATTTAATATATAATTTTTAAATTTGAAGTTATGTTTGAATTACAGCTCGGAGACAACTATGTTAATTTTTTGTTTGCTCTAATGCTTGGCTCTAATTGCCTCACCTACTCACATTGTATTAATCTTGAGAGCCTATATGCTTTATTGTAATTTACGCAGGCTGAAAAATGCGTGTTTCTTTCTTTCAAAGTATTAAATATCAATATGGTCAGTACGCGGTCAAATCTTTTAAGCTTACGCCTTATACTCGACTTTCTGTAAATCTTCGTTTTTGACTATATGTAACTTTTAACGCTGAAGAGGACACGAAAAATGTGTCGAAACGTTCGTTAATATATCTATTGATTACTTTTAAATTGTTTTGCGCTTTGACTACCGCGCTTGGCTCTAATTGCCTCACCTACTCACATTGTATTAATCTTGAGAGCCTATATGCTTTATTGTAATTTACGCAGGCTGAAAAATGCGTGTTTCTTTCTTTCAAAGTATTAAATATCAATATGGTCAGTACGCGGTCAAATCTTTTAAGCTTACGCCTTATACTCGACTTTCTGTAAATCTTCGTTTTTGACTATATGTAACTTTTAACGCTGAAGAGGACACGAAAAATGTGTCGAAACGTTCGTTAATATATCTATTGATTACTTTTAAATTGTTTTGCGCTTTGACTACCGCGCTTGGCTCTAATTGCCTCACCTACTCACATTGTATTAATCTTGAGAGCCTATATGCTTTATTGTAATTTACGCAGGCTGAAAAATGCGTGTTTCTTTCTTTCAAAGTATTAAATATCAATATGGTCAGTACGCGGTCAAATCTTTTAAGCTTACGCCTTATACTCGACTTTCTGTAAATCTTCGTTTTTGACTATATGTAACTTTTAACGCTGAAGAGGACACGAAAAATGTGTCGAAACGTTCGTTAATATATCTATTGATTACTTTTAAATTGTTTTGCGCTTTGACTACCGCGCTTGGCTCTAATTGCCTCACCTACTCACATTGTATTAATCTTGAGAGCCTATATGCTTTATTGTAATTTACGCAGGCTGAAAAATGCGTGTTTCTTTCTTTCAAAGTATTAAATATCAATATGGTCAGTACGCGGTCAAATCTTTTAAGCTTACGCCTTATACTCGACTTTCTGTAAATCTTCGTTTTTGACTATATGTAACTTTTAACGCTGAAGAGGACACGAAAAATGTGTCGAAACGTTCGTTAATATATCTATTGATTACTTTTAAATTGTTTTGCGCTTTGACTACCGCGCTTGGCTCTAATTGCCTCACCTACTCACATTGTATTAATCTTGAGAGCCTATATGCTTTATTGTAATTTACGCAGGCTGAAAAATGCGTGTTTCTTTCTTTCAAAGTATTAAATATCAATATGGTCAGTACGCGGTCAAATCTTTTAAGCTTACGCCTTATACTCGACTTTCTGTAAATCTTCGTTTTTGACTATATGTAACTTTTAACGCTGAAGAGGACACGAAAAATGTGTCGAAACGTTCGTTAATATATCTATTGATTACTTTTAAATTGTTTTGCGCTTTGACTACCGCGCTTGGCTCTAATTGCCTCACCTACTCACATTGTATTAATTTTTTGTCTTAATAATACAATTAAAATTTAAAAAATTAGGGATTTTATACTTTATCAGTAGATACAGGGATATAAGCAAAACACTGTTAGTTTACTAAAAAAATGTAATTGTCAAAAATTTTCACTTTTTTTTTAAATTATAGCAGCCAAATTGTTAAAATTGCTGAACAATTTGTATGGATTTGTTTGATTTCTTATTTCATTCTCTTTCGAAAGAACATATTTTTTATACCTGTTAGATAAAATATGTGCCAGACTAGAGTCAAGCTCAACAGGGTCTTCTTTCCCCGCTAATTTTTACAAGGCCGTTCCCTTAGCAGTGGTTTCGCTAGATAGTAGATAGGGACAGTGGGAATCTCTTTAATCCATTCATGCACGTCACTAATTAGATGACAAGGTATAAAAGGTGGAAATCCCATGAGGTATAAAAAATATGTCCTTTCGAAAACAAGTGCTAATAATATTGCAAAAAGCATCCAATTTTTATTCGTTAAAATTATTTTCAAATAAATATAGAGCGACAAAGATTGAAAGCACAGTCAACAGTAGCATAATAGTGACAGATCTAACTCGGGAGCTCCGAGGGGGATGCGGGGCGGGGGGACTCGAGGGCGAGGGGGGAGCGGGGTAGGGGGACTCGAGGGCGAGGGGGGCAGAGGGCAGGAGGGCGGCCAGCGCGTCGGGGCACCTTTTGTAAACATTTATAAACATTTATAAACATTTTATAAACATTTATAAACATTTATAAACATTTATAAACATTTATAAACATTTATAAACTCGAGGGCGAGGGGGGGCAGGGGGGAGGAGGGCGGCCAGCGCGTCGGGGCACGTTTTGTAAACATTTATAAACATTTATAAACTCGAGGGCGAGGGGGGGGGGCAGGGGGAGGGGACGTTTGTCAGGGCGGCCAGCGCGTCGGGACACGTTTTGTAAACATTTATAAACATTTATAAACATTTATAAACATTTATAAACATTTATAAACGTTTATAAACGTTTATAAACTCGATGGTGAGGGGGGCGAGAGGGGGCAGGGGAAGACGAACATGTATGAACATGTTTCGCGGTTGATGTCATGCGGAGAGCACATCAAATCCATCGAACGCAAGCGAGCCGCGAGCGTGTCGGGACACGTTCTATAAACGTTTATCATAATGGCGAGGGGACCGCGTGACGTCACATAGCGCGCTCCCGCTTGCGTTGTCTTTCCCTCGCGCGCGGACTCTCTCTCGCTCCCGTGTTATTAATTTTTAGATAAAAAAAGAAAATACCTTAATCTCGACGAGGGGGGGCCCCATGGCCGCGGCCCTCCATTCGTCTCAACGCGGCCAGTAACGACTCCCGCGGATTTTGGTGGCCAGAGCGGTTGACCCGCGATATGCGCAATTCGAGCCACGTCGAACGCCAGCTCGTCCGCCAATCTCTCGTCCTCCGCTGTTGGACGATACGCGCGACTCTGCGCGATGGCGTCGGCGTAAAATTGCTCCCGCCCGCGTCCGAGGGCCACGCGGTGATCCACGTAAACTTCTCTCCGCCCGCGTCCGATAGGCCGAAGAGGTGGCTGACGCGGGGGTTCGGGCTCCTGATCACTATCAGAGTCGTTGAAATCAATATTGTCAAATTCTACAATACCTCCCTGAATTTCACTCTTTTCAATGTCTTTAGCGTCTTGCAGGGGAAGGCGCGGAGACATCACAAAAATAAATCGTAAAAAATCACACAAAAAATAACTCGTAAAAAAAATCACACAAAAAATTGTCCGGACGAAACACGTTTAAGCACGCTCTCGGCCACGACGAGACTAAAAAATTCAACGATGGTTATAGTGGAGGCGGGTAACGTCGACGGGCCACATGCCGATGGTTCGATGCTTGCGCGCGTTGTAATTCGACACGAGTCGCAGCAAGGCGTCGACCCACTTGTAATTTCCATTGACAGTTTATGCAATGACGATAAGGGCGAGCGCCGTCGTTCGCCGGAGCATCGGCACTCGCTCCTCAATGGAAATGCGTGTGAAGAAATTAAGTCATGATTTATATTTAAAAAATACATTTTTATTCTTCTTTTACAAATTTTTTGTTTTTAAGTACTACGAAAGCGCACTAAAAAATAAAGCTGCGAGTTCACAATCGACGAGCTGTTTATCGAAGGCATCGCTATCGCGTATCACATTCAATACATGCGTAGAATCCGTTACAGTGGACGCGATTTTGGAGAATTGCGTGAACTTGACATCGACCGTCTCGACAATTCTACTCAATCGATGGAACATCGTGTCGATGCACAGATCAAGATCGAGCATACGGTGTAACGTCGATTCGGCCATCGTTAAGCGTACGTTTAAAGACTCGAGACGTACGAGTTTGACGCCGTTAATCGTACAAATTCTCAACGTTAGCGGTCCAACGCTTATAAAATCACACGTATCTTTAGTGTATCGAAGGAAATTTTGAATGTTCCGTCATTGTTCGTGGAATCCCTTCCACGTTTCGAGGGACAGTATCAATTCCGTTCCTCGATGATCTCTTACAACGATCTCCACGTAACTCGGTAGACCCACGTTAACGCCAACTTCAAGGAATTTGTATCCCGTAGCGTCAACGCGTATCGTCTGCTGAGTATACGAACCGCGCGACGCTCCAACGAAATGCTGTAAAAAATAATACAATTTATAATTTGCAAATATAAAAAAATATAAAGCTTTATAATTTAAGAAAAAACGAAAACTTACTTGTTACACTTTTTCTCGCACGATTGAGTTTCATCATCGTGAATGGGTACGTAATAATTCATGCGTCTACCACCGTTGCTGCTGCTTCCTTCAGCGGAGTTGAACATTTTTTTCTCTCGGTTATGGAGAAGCGGACCGTTGATACAAGCGGCCGATGCAAGACTGATCGTCGTTGTAAAATTAATCGAATATACGTGATAACTCCATAAACTATAATGAAAGGGGGAGGGATTAATGGTTCTGTTACGCGCAATCAGAGCTCTGAAATTTATGAGAGGGAACTAAGGTAGGAATGTTTTTTTCTGTATTATGACGTATATTCCTCCTCCCCTCTCCACATGACATCATCCGCGAAACATGTTCAGACATGTTCAGACATGTTCGCTGAAACCTGATACCCCCCTCGAAGCTCTCGAGTTAGAATTCGTCACGTATACCTACTTATTCTTTAATTTTTTACACTATCGACTAATGGGGAAAGGAAATTAAACATTGTAAAATTTATATATATATATATATATATATATGTTTAATATACTATATAAACTTACTTTTTATATGTTTTGTTTATATGTATCTCATATTCGCAAATTTGCACATATGTTATTTCTTTTTATTATTGCAGCATTTCTATTACATTCAATAATTTCTTCTTGTACTTGTGCTTGTTCTCTGGCTAGAATAAGTCGATCTTCCAACTCCAATTCATCGTTCTGAAGTAAACAAATATTGTGCAGCACACACCATGCCAATATATGGTAAGGAGCAAACTTTATGTCATTGACTGCCAAGACATGTAGTAGACTTCTCCAGCGTCCTTTTAAATAACGTTCCGGACGTTTCCGGACGACAAGAAACACCCGGTCGTGCTCGCTGCACACCCGTTAGTTACCGCGCTAATACGCGAAACTCATATCCGTGCCCTCCACGCTGGGCCGCAATTCACGTTGCACCTGCTTCGTGAACACTACTGGATCTTGCGCGCGCGTCAAACGATACGAGCTGTTCTCCATAAATGTGTCAGATGCGCTCGTGAAAGCGCCAAAGCCGCGCACGAGTTAATGGGCGACCTGCCCTCGTGTCGCGTCACGTCGACGCCTCGCGCGTTCCTACACTGCGGGATAGATTATGCCGGACCAATACAGGTCAGATCTACTCCCGGTCGAGGACACACATCAAGAAAAGCGTACATCGCGGTGTTCGTCTGCATGACCGTCAAAGCTACTCATCTGGAGTTGGTTGGCGATTGTACGACTCCCGCGTTCATCGCTGCATTCGATCGATTTTGTGCACGTCGCGGCGTTCCCAGTGATATGTATTCGGACAACGCTACGACTTTCCACGGCGCTCAACGCGAAATCTCCGTCACATGGAGTGAGGCCATTCGCGATTCGAATTTTCAAAGTAGCCTAGCAACCCAAGGCGTTCGGTGGAACTTCATTCCTCCGTCCGCGCCGCATTTCGGCGGTCTTTGGGAAGCGTGCGTCCGCAGCGTCAAGTTTCACATGAAACGCGTCATCGGGGCGCACACGCTGACATTCGAGGAGCTAAGCACGCTCCTATGTAAAATCGAAGCGTGTTTGAACTCGCGACCGATCGCTCCCGGTTCAGACAATTTCGATGATTATAATTCAGTGACACCGAGTCATTTCTTGATAGGATCGGCGCTGACAAGCGCTCCCACCCCCTCGTTGCTTGAGGAAAAGGAAACGCGTCTCACTCGGTGGCAGCTACTTACACAGATGCGCGACAGCTTTTGGAAGCTTTGGTCAAATGACTATCTGCATACATTGCAGCAACGCCCCAAGTGGCGTCAAATTCAGAATCTAGCTCGAGTCGGACGCTTAGTACTTCTGCGAAATCCTCTCGCTCCTCCCAGCAGATGGGAATTGGGAAGAATCGTCGAGTGTCACCCCGGCGACGACGGACTCACGCGAGTCGTCTCGGTTAAAACAGCGCGATCCACGTACAAACGTGCCGTGGTCAAGCTATCATTTTTGCCGGTCGATATAAACACTCCGGAGTGACATTCCACGATGCCTATACGACAATAAAACTTTGTAAATACTTGTAAATATTCCTATGTATCATGTCTTATGTAAATTGATCATTCTAGTTTAAGTTGTTTCAGCACTCGCAGTGCTCCGCATGGCAAGCGGCTCGAGATCAACAATTCGTCACGGCGGGCGGCATTGAATTGTTGCGAATTGTTATTCGCGGCGGGCGGTTATGTTCCGTAATTTTCTCGCGATCGCGGATCAATACCGTACCGGTAACGCCATCCGTCAGTCGCCCTCCGAACGAAGGGATTTCGCGCCGCTCCCCCCGTCAACCCTCACCGCGAAGTCTCTCGCGGCACGTATCGATCCTGTCATGCCGTGATCGCATGATCCCGGAAACGCAGGTGATTGGTCGATACGCGTCGCGCAAAGGAAAGCTCCCGAAACACGAGAGTTCGCGGTCAGTAGCTAAAAGTACTCCGGTTCACGAGGTCGTATACCGTCGTGCTTCCGTTAACGTACCCCGGTTTACGCGGTCTCAAAAATACCGTCGTGCATCCGAGTTTACTGCTCTGTCAGAGCACCGCTAATTATCGCGCCGTTCGTGCGTGCTGCAATTCGCTCTCGCCTCCGCGAGCAGTGAACATTCGCGTATAAGTCACCCTGCGTGCCTCGCCATTGTGCGCTCGATCATCGTGATCGAGCCGACTTTTGTGAACATTCTCGCGTCTTGTGTTACGAACAAGTGCGACTGCTGTATAACGCCTCAAGTGCGTTCATCGCGTGCAAGCTACATTGCGCGTTTTAATTGCCATCGCCTCCGCGCTCTACGAACACTTTCGTATCACGTGATCAGCGCTCATCGAATCACGTGCGCGCCGAGTGTCGTGCTCAAATGAGAGCGCGGCAACCAGCATTTGTATTAACCTGACAATTAAACGATATTTGTGCATTCCTCCCAAATCAAGTGTCTTATTCAAACCGCACGTCGGATCCCTGTCGGGGTCGACCCGGCATTTTACGCCAATTGGCGAACCGGAGTTACGCCCGGAAAACATAAAATTCGCCAACAAAGCTATTGAAAAACATATAAATGAAGTAATAGAACAAAACAGTTCACAAGAACAAAATAAACAGTCTTGTGAAAAAGAATTTATCGCTTTCGAAGCTGGAAATGCTATGCAAGAATTCAGAGATGTTTTAAATAAAACAAACAAAGTAAATCCTCATAAATTAATTTCTGAATCTCTCGCCCCATCTCTCGCCCCATCCGTTTTCGAGCGTTAGATTGTATTGCTCGCCGTGTTTTTGTTCCTGTTGTTGATCTGCGAGACCTTGTCGGACCCGACGTATTCCGCGAAAGCTACCTGTTGTTACCCGAATTTCTCGTTCGCTCCTCGGAAATACTCGCGTTATTCGTCGAACTTTCCCTCTCTTCGCGCGCTCGCAATTACCGCCTAGATACCTATTGTGAATACCGCTCGCCTCAGAACTTCTCGATACCTCGACACAGTAACACATTAAACTTTCGATAGCACCAATACCGCATCTCTTAGTAGTCGTTCCTCTCACCAATACCTTGACTGCCGAGTCCTTTTTACAAGGCTGTACCAGCCAACCGCGCTTGCGAATCGAAACCCGATCGCGGAGTGCACAACTATTAATTCCGATTCAAAATGCTTAAGACATTATGTGAGTGGTGAAGGCAAAAGTTATCTTATAAACGCAATTAAATGTTGGGTTAAAGAAATTCTTGCAAAAGATGTTGCAATAATCGCACCTACAGGTATCGCTGCCTATAACGTTGATGGGCTTACTATTCACCGACTCTTTCAATTATCAGTAGAACATGGTCGTACTCCAGAATATACACAATTATCCGATGCTGTTTTAAAAACATTAAGAGACGAATTAAAAAATACTACTCTTTTTATAATTGACGAGATATCAATGGTATCAAATGTTACTCTTATGTATATAAATCTTCGATTAATCGAAATATTTAATACTTTTGATGTTGAGGATGGATGGTTTGGTAAAAAGCACATACTATTACTCGGTGATTTGTTGCAGTTGCCACCAGTACATGAAGAGTCCGTTTTTATAAAAATTAATAAAAAAAGGCAGAAAAATATTTATTAGGACCGTTGGCAACTACAGATATATGTATGATTTGTTCACCTATGACGAACTTCGGATAAATATGCGTCAGCAAGGCGACCCTAGTTACAGAGAATTACTTTGTAGAATTCGACTTGGAGTTGTAACAGATCATGACACGAAGATACTAAACTCTAGAAAAATCAATTTTCAAACTACATCATGCAATAAGAGATTGGATGAAATATGTAATTATATTGCCAAATTGCCTAGTGATACAGTATATTTGTTGCCGACTTGCAATTTATGTAATGTACTGAACGCTGCAATGTTAGAACGCATACCTTCCGAAAATATTTCACTATTAGCACAAGACACTATCGATTGTCCAAAATGTTTAAAGAAAAAGGTTCTGAAAGATATTAATACGGACGATGAAGATAACACAAAAACTGGTGGACTTGCAAAAGAAATAATTGTTAAAATAGGAGCAAAAATTATGCTTCGAAGAAATATTGATATTACATTAAGACTCGTAAATGGAACTATTGCTACAATTACTGGAATTTCACGTGACAGTGATAAGAACATAAAAACTTTAACGATTACTTTACCAAACGGAAAGCAACATAATATAGAACGTATCAATGTGAAATTTCAAGTAATGGACAAAGCATATGTTATACGAAAACAATTTCCTATAACACTAAGTTATGGAATAACTATCCACAAAAGTCAAGGCTTGAGTTTAAACTCAGCTGTTATTGATATTGGTGTTCGAAGTTCAAGCGGAATTCAAACGTCTTGTTGTATCACGCGCCCGCTGCGTGCCCATTCACCGAACAAGCGAGCAACAATGCGAGCAAATAAATACTCCCGAAAATACGCGATCGTACCTGAAGGAAAGTCAGTCGCTCGAAACGAGGCACAGAACACAGTCGATTACACACCTCGCTCGCTTCGCTACTCGTTTGCTCAGACTTATCAATCTGAATCGAATTGTACTTGTAATTGTGGAGGAGAGTGAAACCACAACGACGCACAGCTCTCATATATCTGTGCTCGACGCCGCTTAACGCATTCAACAACAACGAATCGCAAAGTGTTCTCAAGTCTCTGAGACACGGAAAGGCGCTATCGCTCTCTCCTCCCTGCACTGTTGAACATTAAATTGTTATTACACTCTCATTTATTTTCTGCTCCTGACTTCTCACAGAAATCCTCCGAGTCACACTCGCTCCGCGCTCAAGTCTGAGCGACCCGGCATCACAGGCGATCTCGTCGAGATCGTTACTGAACAAATTGGTCCTTCGAGCCGGATTCGGCGCGCGTGCGGAGGCAAGCAGGAGACGCAAGAAACCGATAATAGTGCGACATGACGGAGCGACTGGGCGGACAGCCGCAGCTCCAGCGAGTCATCGAGCGATATCTGGAGAATTTCAAGAAGCTCGGGAAAAACAACCTCTCTCCCGCCAAAATTCGTTCCCGCATCTCGTCTCTCAAGGAGACCTGGAACCAGTTCCTGCACGGACACGCCGCTCTAGCCGGGACGATCCCCGCGGATGTACGAGCGACCCTCCCTTACTTCAAGGAGAACCATTTTGAAACAACGAACGCCGCATACCTAGCCGCCCTGGACCACATGGCCGAGTGTCTGGAAGAGCTGGAACCGGTAGTGAGTCCTAATCACTCTTTCGCCGCGTCAACCATGCGCACGGACGTTTCCGCTTTTTCTCTCTCGCACCTTTCGCCCATTTGCTTGCCCCCTTTCGATGGCAATTACGACGAATGGGAACAATTTCGCGATAGATTCACCGCGCTTATCCGCAACAATAAAGAACTCGACGACTTTTCGCGCATGCATTTTCTGTCTTCTTGTTTGAAAGGCCGCGCTTCCGAATGCATCGCCAACATCGCGGTCACCGCCGACAATTTCGAAATCGCATGGCAAACGCTGACGATGCGCTACGAGAATAAGCGACGTTCTCTCAACGCGCATCTCTCCTCTCTTCTAAATTTGTCCGTTCTCTCGTGCGAGTCCGCTTCCGAATTACGTGCCTTACATGACAAGGTTAATATCGCAGTAGCCTCACTCGAGAATCTTAAACGCCGACCGGACGAACTTTGGAACGACATGTTAGTGCACATCGTCGCGCAAAAGCTCGACCCGCTTACTCGTAAAGCTTGGAATTTAAAGGAAGGAGACAGAGATGATCCGCCTTCCTACGATGATCTCCGCCGTTTCTTGGACTCGCGCACTCGCGCTCTAGAGAATTTCTCTCCCTCGCCGTCGGCTAAAGCCGCTCCGAAAGCCGCCACCGCTTCGCGCATTCACAGCGCTACCGCGTCAGCGAACTCCCAAGCGAAATGTCCGTTATGTCCCGCGCAACATTTTATTAACAGTTGTCTAACATTTATCGGTAAAAATCCGAGTCAACGCCGCGAGATCGTCAAGCAGCACAAACGCTGTTTCAACTGATTAAGCGCGAAGCACTCTGCCCAAGCTTGTTCGAGCAAATACTCTTGTCGCGCGTGTCATCAGAAACATCACTCGATGCTGCACGTCGACTCGGATTCTTCCGCGAAATTAGCGGAAGCGGCCGCACCCGATAGCTCGTCACCCACAGCGCCGGATCCGAAATGCGATGTAAATTCCTTGTCCGCTTCCCATACCACGCGCCACAAGCCGTCCGTTCTGTTAGCGACGGCGTGGGTGACGGTCAGCGTAGAAGCCGGCCGTTACGTCGTCGTCCGAGCCTTGCTCGATCAAGGCTCCGAGATGACATTCATCTCGGAGAACCTTGCGCAAACTCTGCGAGCGAAACGCGTTCGCCAGCCGATCTCAGTCTCCGCCGTCGGCGGCGTCCACGCCGGGACCTTTTCGCACATAACGCGCATTTCCGTTTCCCCGCGCCAATCTCTCGTTCCGTCGCTATCAACTACCGCGCTCATATTAAAATCCTTGACCTCTTACACTCCCAAGCGCAGCACGCTTCTGGAACAACTTATTCTCGACGAAGGTCAAAACTTCCCGCTCGCGATCCCTATTCTTCGCGAAAACATTTACGTCGACGACGTGTTATTCGGTGCCGACGATACCTCTCGCATACGGCAAGCACGTGATCAGCTCGTGTCCTTGTTGTGACGAGGTGGCTTCGAATTAAGGAAATGGGCAAGCAACTCCCCCTCCCTTCTATCGGATCTCGACGCCGCTGATCACGGCCTTGCCTGCTACAAACAACTCGCGCGGGACGAACAGATCAAAATCCTCGGGATAGGGTGGAATCCGGCCACCGACATGTTCAAATTCCGGGTATCACTGTCGGATGTCGCCCCGAATAGCAAACGCGCTATTTTATCCGCGATCGCAAAGCTTTACGACCCCCTCGGGTGGGTTACTACAGTAACGATAACGGCGAAAATATTCATGCAACAGCTCTGGCGCACCCAAATCGAATGGGACGACACTATTCCGGAAACCCTCCTCGCGAAATGGCAGAACTTGTATTCTCGACTATCTCATCTTAGCTCGCTACAAATTCCCCGCTGGACCGGCCTCCGTGCGGACAGCCTTCGCGCCGAAATTCACGGGTTTGCGGACGCATCTAACGTCGCGTACGCCGCCGTCGTTTATCTCAAGGTTGTCTCCTCATCCGATGAGATAACGATCACTCTGCTCGCCGGAAAGTCCAAGGTCGCGCCCCTAAAGCCATTAACCGTTCCCCGGCTCGAGCTCTCCGCCGCACTGCTACTCTCGCGACTCATACACTTCGTTTGCGAATCCCTCGGTCTCGATCACCTCCCGTGTTTTTGGTGGACGCGAAAATCGTACTCGCATGGCTTAATCAGCATCCTTCGCGCTGGAAAACCTTCATAGCCAACCGCGTCGCGGAGATTCAATCCCTGCTACCGCGCGCGGAATGGCGTCACGTACCCACGGAGGACAACCCGGCCGATTGCGGTTCGCGCGGAATATTCGGCGAAGAAATACTGGGTCACGACCTATGGTGGCGCGGGCCTTCCTGGCTGACCGCCGACTCTGAAAGATGGCCGCGCAGCGAAACGACTCTGCCCTCCGACGCTCCCCTTGAGGAAAGGGTTACAGTACTGCAATGCGTCGATTCGCTACCGGACTTTGATCTCGCCTCTCGCTACTCCTCGTGGCTGAAACTAATCCGCGTCACCGCTTATGTTTTAAAATTCATCGACCGGTGTCGAACGCATCGCTCTCGCCCTTCGCCGCTCACCCCTTCGTCGCCGAACCCCGCGCCGCGAAGCACCGCATTCTCCTCCTCCGATTGCAACGTCGCAAAGACCTTCTGGTTTAAAAGCATACAGAACGAGTTATTCTTTCCTGAAATTCACGCCCTAGCGAAAAAACGATCTGTCTCTTCCAGCAGCTCGCTCTTAGCGCTTCGACCGTTTTTGGACCAAAACGGCGTTCTGCGCGTAGGGGGTCTCCTAACTAAATCTCCCTTTCCGTTCTCGTTCCGTCACCCCATACTCCTCGCTTCACACCCCTTGGTCACGCTCATCGTGCGTCAGGCTCATTCGCGGGCCCTGCATGCCGGGCCTCAGCTAACATTGAATATCTTGCGCCGCGACTTTTGGATAATCCGAGGCCGAAGCATCGTAAAGTCCGTAATACACAAATGTATCGTTTGTGTTAGCGAACGCGCCGCGATTCCCACTCAAATCATGGCGGACCTTCCCGAACCTCGCGTATCTCCGACTCTTCGATGCTTCCTACATTGTGGCCTTGACTACGCTGGACCGGTGTACGTCCGCGCCTCCGCCGGTCGAGGCATTACCTTGCGCAAGGCGTACATCGCGCTCTTTGTGTGTCTATCGACCAAAGCGATACACCTCGAATTAGTCTCCGACTATTCCACCCCGGCCTTTTTAAACGCGTATTCTCGGTTTTGCGCTCGCCGCGGGCTTTCTCAAGCTATGTACTCCGACAACGGCACGACTTTCGTCGGAGCCGACTGTGAGTTGACCTCCGCATACCGCTCAGCATTACGCGATCCCAATTTTTTGAACGCGATCGCTTCGGACAACGTCACTTGGCATTTCATCCCCCCGCTCCGCACTTCGGCGGATTGTGGGAAGCCGGCGTGCGAAGCGTCAAACTTCATCTGCGCCGCGTTCTAGACAAGTACATGTTAACCTTCGAGGAATTCTCTACTCTGTTGTGCCGAATAGAAGCCTGCTAGAATTCGCGGCCGCTTACGCCACTTTCAGACTCGATGGACGATTACGAATGCCTAACGCCCGATCATTTCCTGATCGGCTCAGCCTTGACCGTCAGTCCAGAGCCCTCGCTCTTGCACCTCGCCGAAAATCGCCTTTCCCGATGGCAATTAGTGCGTCACGTCACCGAGCGGTTTTGGAAACTATGGCATACCGACTATTTAAATACATTGCAACAGCGATCGAAGTGGCGAAAAGTACGGCCGCAAATTCAGGTCGGTCAATTCGTCCTCTTGCGTAATCCGACGCTTTCCCCCTGCAAGTGGGAGCTCGGCCGCGTGACGCGATGTCACCCCGGTTCTGATGGCCTTGTCCGCGTAGTCACGATAAAAACGGCCACCTCCGAATATCGCCGGCCCGTCGCGCAGATATGTGTATTACCGGTCGACGATCCCTCGACTAGCAATTAAGCCTACTTCGTTTTTTGCGCCGTCACGGCGGGCGGAGTTATGTCGAACCCCGCTCCCGCCTTTTCTTATCGCGTCATTAGATTTAAGTTACGTTTTAAGAACACCTTGTATACTCTCTCGAACCCCCTCTTTTCTTATCGAAACCATAGTTTCGAGGCGTGCGGTATGTTCGAAGTTCAAGCGGAATTCAAACGTCTCGTTGTATCACGCGCCCGCTGCGTGCCCATTCACCGAACGAGCGAGCAACAACGCGAGCAAATAAATACCCCCGAAAATACGCGATCGTACCTGAAGGAAAGTCAGTCGCTCGAAACGAGGCACAGAACACAGTCGATTACACACCTCGCTCGCTTCGTTACTCGCTCGCTCAGACTTATCAATCTGAACCGAATTGTACTTGTAATTGTGGAGGAGAGTGAAACCACAACGACGCACAGCTCTCATATATCTGTGCTCGACGCCGCTTAACGCATTCAACAACAACGAATCGCAAAGTGTTCTCAAGTCTCTGAGACACGGAAAGGCGCTATCGCTCTCTCCTCCCTGCACTGTTGAACATTAAATTTGTTGTTATTACACTCTCATTTATTTCCTGCTCCTGACTTTTCACGGAAATCCTTCGAGTCACACTCGCTCCGCGCTCAAGTCTGAGCGACCCGGCATCACAGGCGATCTCGTCGAGATCGTTACTGAACAATTGGAAATTCTATATTTAGTTGTGGTCAAACATATGTAGCTTTATCACGTCTTACATCTATCAAAGGATTACACTTGATAAATTACGATCCAGCATCTGTTAAAGCTAATGAATTAGCCATCGTTGAATACAATCGTTTAAGGAATTTATATTGTAAATATTTAGAAAACATTGATGTACAAAGAAATCAATATAATAATAAAGTTAGAGATCAGTTATGGGCATTACCAAAGATATCTTTTATTGATGAAATACAAGAAGAATCAGAGTTTGCAGGACATGTATCACTATCATCGGTTAAAGGGTTTTTAAATAAAGATAATGTGTCGTGCTATGCAAATGCGGTTTTGCAATGTTTAATACACAATAATATTGGGTGTACAACTTAATTCGGTCCGTTTTTGCTTGAAAAACGCATTTATTTGAACGATAAAATGAATTAATACCTTATTCAAAGTACTGTCCATCGCTAGCCACTATTTTTTCCCATCTTTCTGGCAATTTATGGATTCCGTCGCGGAAGAAGCGTTCATCTTTTGAAGCCAAGAATGAATCGAGCCAATTTTTGATACCCTGTTCTGAAGTGAAGCGTATTCCAGTCAAAGCGTTCTGCATCGATCGAAACAAATGGTAGTCGGAAGGGGCAAGGTCTGGGCTATAAGGCGGGTGAGCCAGAACTTCCCATCCGATATTTTCCAAATAGTTTTTAACCGGAACAGCAACATGAGGCCGAGCGTTGTCATGGTGAAAGATTATGAATTTGTGTTTGGTCACATATTCTGGACGTTTTTCGGCTATAGCTCGCTTTAAACGGATCAATTGTTGCCTGTAGAAGTCTTCCGTGATGGTTTGACCAAGTTTTAGCAGCTCATGTGGATCACACCCTTCTGATCCCACCAAATACAGAGCATTACCTTGGCACCATGGATATTCGGCTTCGGCGTTGATGTTCCCGGTTGGCCGGGCTTTACATACGATTTTTTGCGTTTCGGGTTGTCGTAGTGAATCCATTTTTCGTCCCCGGTAATGATTCGATGCAGAAAAGACTTCTTTTTGTACCGTTCAAGCAACATTTCGGACATGCAAAATCGTCGTTCGATATCTCTCGGTTTCAATTCATATGGGACCCAATTTCCTTGCTTTTGGATGTATCCCGCGGCTTTGAATCGTTTCGAAATAGCTTGTTGAGTAACTTCCAATGTTTTTGCGAGCTCTTCTTGCGTTTGACACGAATCTTGATCGAGTAATGTTTTTAATTCTTCATCTTTAAACTTTTTCGGTTGACCCGAACGCTCTTTGTCTTCAGCACTAAAATCACCACTTTTAAATCGTCGAAACCATTCTCTGCAAGATTTATCCGATGGTGCAGATTCACCATACACTTCCACAAGCATTCGATGCGCTTCAGCTGCACTTTTCTTCCAATTGAAACAGAAAATCAAAACTTCCCGCAAATGGTGCTTATTTGGAACGAAACTCGACATTTTCAACGCAGTAAAAATTAAACTTGTTGTGCAAAACTCAAAGGCTTGTAAACAATATTTGGTTGACAGATGTTGACACTTCACGATACAGCAAAAATCAGCTGTCGCCGTCAACCATTTATAGCACCTAGAGCCATCTTTTGAAAACGGACCGAACTAAGTTGTACACCCAATATTATTAGAAAATTATTATTGAAATATGATGATACAAATGTAATGAAAACTTTAATTAATGATTACATTGGTGATAAAAATGTGTTAAATTCTATCGATATTAGACACTTTCTTGGCAAACCATTTTTACTTAATATACAACAAGATGCTGCGGAATTTTTAACAATACTTTGTGAAAAAATTAAAATTCTCAGAGACATTATAGGACACGATCTTTCTACTACTATTTATTGCGTAAAATGTAATTATACAAAGACAAAATATGAACAAAATTTAATAGGAACACTTACGATTCCCACATCTTCGCATAAAATAGATTTGGAAATAAACAAATGTTTCGCTCGACAAAGTAACAACTAAATAAATTCAAACGGCCAATTTCGAGCAATTATCAGGTGTTAAAGAAAATTATTTAATACATTCAATATAGTATACAAATTCGTTAACGTTTCGCGCCTTACTTGGCCTTCCTCAGAACAATAAAAATTACAAAAACGCATATATATCTCGCATTATTCTAAGAGTACAACGAATCAACTCATTACGACGCCACAATTTGCATTAATCCGGTCTCACCAAAGCAATCGGACAGTTAGTCATATTGAAGTCAGAAGTGTCAATTATTCGTCAATCCACGCACTGAGTCGGTCGCTTCTCCCGCTGTATGTCCCTTATTCGTCCATCAAAACTCATATGGATGTAAATTCCTTGTCTCACAACCATCTTAGTGACAACTATGTTAAAAATAGAATTCACATAAGACCGAAAAGAACTTTTGATTTAAAACGAGCTTAGCCACAAATGACTCACATAAGTAGTCGATGAACACTATATAATTTAGCAGCTTTTTTGCAAAAAATTTTAGCTGATAGTTTACCAAAACCAAAGAGCCACGTCGATAACAGTTTTGAATTATGTACTGACCTATCGAAAATAAATGTGCAGAAATCGGAGATTTTAATCTCACTGGACGCGGTTTCGTTATTTACGAACGTACCTTCTGAGTTGGTCGTGGAAGGTTTAAAAAAGAGATGGAAGTTTATAAAAGAAAAAACAAGGTTATCTCGCGCTGAGTTTATTACTGCAGTCCAATTTGTTTTGGCTTCCACTTTTTTCACGTTTAATGGTGTCACATATAAGCAGACTTTTGGATCTCCAATGGGCTCCCCTTTGTCCCCGACATTGGCCGACATTGTCATGGAGGATTTGGAGGAGAGTGTTCAGAGTGCATTGGACATCCATTTGTCGTTTTATAAACGTTATGTGGATGATATTATTATGAAGATTCCGAGGGATAGCGTTCAAGATGTTCTGGATCACTTTAATGGTTATCATGATAGACTTAATTTTACAATCGAATACGAGAATAATGGCCGTCTTAGCTTTTTGGATTTGATGTTGATTGTAAAGGGAAACACAATTATAACAGATTGGTTCCATAAAGAAACGTTTTCTGGTAGGCTACTGTCCTTCTTTTCTAATCATCCGATTCAACATAAAATAGGAACAATTTATAGTTTAGTGGACAGAGGAATTATGCTATCACATCCTAGCTTTTATAAGAAAAATTTAAATTTTGTCATCAAAGTATTGCTTGGTAATGGGTATCCCATTGATTTGATTTTTTTACATATTAATAAGAGACTGAGGAAACTTCAGTCGATTAAGCATAACAATGCGAGTGATGATTCCGAAAATGCAGGGAAAAAAAGTTTTATTGTTATTCCGTATTTGGGGCACACTTCCGAAATCATCGCTTCAGCAATCGATAAATCTGAAAATTCGGTGGGATATCGCATTCTTAACAATCTTAGTAGCATCATTAAGGTCCATAAGGATAAGAACGCCCATTTTTCTAATAATGACGTAGTTTATAAAATATGTTGTAAAAATTGTGATGCCTCTTATGTCGGTCAAACAAAAAGGCAGCTGCAAACTAGACTAAAGGAACATAAAAACAATATAAGATTAGATGATTCAAAGCATTCTGTTGTTTCGGAACATTCTACTAAATTTAATCATTCGTTTGACTGGGATAATACGCGCATTCTGGAAGTTGAGCATAATTACAAAAAGAGATTAACCGCAGAAATGATACATATTAAAGAGCAGATTAATGGTATAAATTTAAATAAAGACACGGAACTGCTAAACGATGCTTATTTTGACATCTTGAATCGATTATCTTGAACGTTGGGTTAATAACAAATATTTATGTTTTCGTGGCCTTGTAATGCGGGTATCGTCTCAGTCGTCCGCTATCTCTCACGATGAACACACGTTTTGCGAGACGTTGTAATGAATTCACCCCGGCTCTTTGTTTCATCGACTACTT
>NW_027250166.1:0-39372 GCF_030848795.1 Temnothorax nylanderi | reverse complement strand
GGTACCCGTCTTGCCGGGGAGCTAACGGGGTTCAGGCGACACGGGAGCATCTCTCGGCCGGTTTCGACCGATGCCAGCGGGTTTCATTCCCGTCAGGGCAACAACATCGAGAACATACCCTGGGCTCTCGGCCAGTTCCGACTGGTGCCAGCGGGTTCATTCCCGCCAGGGTAATAACGAGAGCACACCCTGGGCTCTCGGCCGGTTTCGGCCGGTGCCAGCGGGTATCACTCCCGTCAGGGCAATACAGCTGGTCGCGGGCTAGCAACCCCGGCTGGTTTATCTTAAAGTCGCTAAATATAAAAATGGCAAAGCCTCGGACGATGGGGAACACGGCCCCATTCCCCTGGAACACGGCCAGGGGGCTATTCGAAGACAACCAAGGCAAGAGATACAGGTCTGTGAGTTATCGCTCCCCTTCAATCGAAGGCGGTGCGAAAGTTGCGCCGGAGTGGGCGAATATATGGCTCTCACTATCAAAGATGAGGCCCGGCATATTGAGGAAGTGCACCCTCACCTAAGCGTCAGATATAAATGTGAATGGTGTGGCAAGTCGTATGCGTCGTACCATGCGGCTGCATGCCACCTGCCAAAGTGCCCAGCAGCCGGGGCAAATGAGGGGCAACGAACCGTAAAGCAGGGCCGGAGTGTGACGGAAATTTCACCTCACAACGAGGGCTGTCGCAACACCAAAGGCTGGCGCACCCGGTAACAAGGAACCGATTGAGATCAGAGCAAACGGCTCCGAAGGTGAATGAACAAAGACGGGGCAGTTTTCTCTGCCGAAGATATCAGTAGGATGCTCGAACTCGAAGTGGAGCTCATGGGCAAGACGAACATAGCAAGAGCTATGGTTCCGTTCATGCCGGAGAAAACCCTGAAGCAAATAAGGGACAAAAGAAATGAGTCGTGTTACAAAAGGTGGAGAGAACAACGCCTCAGTAGTACGCTTTCTAATCAAGAGGCTGTCGAGGAAGAGGACCAGCAAGTGGACGGTGCACCACTGGAGGTCGACGAGGTTTTTGTTGATGCAGAGGAGAACGAGGATGTTTTCATGGATGCGGTCGAGGCACCAGGCGATATTTACAGCTTTGAGGAGTCTTCGTCAACCATGAGTTGGAGGCAAGCCAGCATTGCGGCTGTGCTTAAGGAGCTCAAGAGTAGTGAGCCCAAGGAAACGCTGGAAGTGCAACGGCATATTATCGAGCTCCTGACGGCAAAGAGTGAAGGTCAGGCAATAACGCAGGCAGAAGTAGACGCAGCCTACGAGCTGGTGGTCGTTTGTTCCACGCCCCTGCAACTGGGAAGAAAGGCGGTAATTCCCGGAAGCATCGGAGTCGGAGGAAAGGGCTCTCGGGTAGAAGCGAACGCAAAGCCCGAGCCTATGCCCTTACGCAAGAGTTATATAAAAACAACCCTGCTATGCTCGCAAAAATGGTAAGAGAGGGTATGGACATTCAAGCGCAAGATACATGTGAATCGGTGAGTCCATCAGTGGAGAGCGTCAAGGAGCTCTACGAAGGGCTGTGGGGGAAGCCCGGTCGATGTGATGTTGAACAGGAGAAACGAGAGGCCACGGTGCCATATAACCCAGCAGAAATTCTGCACCCTATCTCCAGTGCGGAGGTTCTGAAGCGTTTCAGGTCTACACGGCTGAGGGTGGCAGCCGGGCCCGATGGACTCCGCAAGGGAGATCTGATGAGAAATGAGGGAGGATACATCCTCCAAGCGATCTTTAACGTAATCATGCTGGCACTGAAACAGCCAAGCGCATGGCGCTGCAATAGAACAACGCTGTTGCTCAAAGAGGGCAAAGATCCCTCAGTAGCGGCCAACTACAGGCCAATTACTATCTCCTCGATACTGAGTAGATTGTATTGGGGTATTATGGACCAACGCCTAAGAAACGTGGTCCACCTAAACGCACGGCAAAAAGGCTTTGTGCCAGAAATGGGATGTATAATAACATCAACTTGCTAAATGAAGTCCTTGCAACAGCCAAAAAGGGCAAAGGAATCGTTGTCACTCAGGTGGACATTGCCAAGGCGTTTGATAGCCTTCCGCACCCAGTTATTAAGTATTCGTTACTTAGCCAAGGGTTGCCGGAGGAAGTGGTCGCACTGATAATGGACTCGTACAAAGGAGTCAAAACGACCATGAATTGTCGTAACGAAATGTTCGACATAGAGTTGAGAAGAGGTGTCAAGCAAGGCGACCCTCTGTCTCCACTCATCTTTAATATCTGTATGGATTTAATCATTGACAAGTTGGAAAGGATGGAAGGCTTCCAAGTTAAGGAAGACCTTAGCATATCGTGCTTGGCCTTTGCCGACGATATAATTTTAATTGCAAATGATCGAGTTGCGGCGAGTCGGCTTATGGATGAGCTCGTTGGCTTCCTCTCAAGTTGGGGAATGGCACTATCGATTGGGAAGTGCGTTGCATTTGGTATTGTCACCACCAAAGATAGCTGGTATATGGTGGACCCTGAAATAGACAGTAATGGCGAGAGGATCGCCTACTGCGGCCCTGCGCAGTCACTGCAATACCTAGGCATACAGATTACTCCATGGGAAGGAGTAGTTATTAAGCGTGCAATCGCACGGCTAAGGGACACGCTCCCAAGAATTAAAAGGCTACCCCTGAAGCCTCACCAAAAAGTCGAACTCCTAGCGCGGTATGTATTGCCGCACTTTCTGTACGCCTTCACCGCGGGCACTATAAGTGCCACAGTGCTAAGAGATATGGACCAAGCACTGAGGACGGCGGTGAAAGACTATCTGCACCTTCCACAGTCTACGGCAGATGGTCTGCTATACGCATCCAAACGCGATGGCGGCATGGGCTTTCCGAAGCTCGAAATTGTTGTAACGTCCGCAACTCTAAAAGCTGGATTTCGCTTTCTAACTAATAGCGACCCGGCAATACAGGCCCTAGTAGTAGCGTCAGGGCTGGAGAACAGACTAAAGCGCCTTGCGCATGTAGCCAAACTTGGCTGGCCACTACAGTCGACCAAACAGATCGACGGCTACAAGCTCAAAGCCAAAGCAGACGAATGGAAGAGATGGGCGGATTTGCCCTCCCAAGGCAAAGGAGTGCAAGCCTATAGAAACGACAAAATAGGCAATGAGTGGCTATATCGTCCTAACCTGTTGAAACCGTCCAGGTACATTACGGCGCTCAAGCTGAGAGCCAATGTAGCGGCGAACAAGGTGTCGCTCAATAGAGTCGCTAAAACCGGCAACGTCATGTGCCAAAAATGCAAGGCGCAGCCTGAGACGCTAGGCCATATACTGGGGCAGTGCACGTATACCAAGTCTGGTAGAATTAAACGGCACAACGATATTCGAGACTGCATTGAACGACACGTCTTGGGGCAGCGTGGCATGGCAGTAACGAAGGAGGCAAGGCTGCAGGACCCTCATCTGAGGAATCTCCAACCAGACCTGATCATACAGTATCGGGAAAGGGTCCTTGTGGTTGACATCACAGTCTGCCATGAGGATGGTGATCTCCTTGACAGAGGTAGAAGGGACAAGCTCGCTAAATATGCGTCCCTCATAGCCCCGCTTAAAGCTCAATTAGGGCGAAAGACTGTATGATCCTCCCGATAGTTGTCGGGACTAAAGGAGCAATGCCCAGAAACACTGTTACCTGTCTACATAAACTGCAAATTAGAGACAGAGGCTCGCTGAGAACGCTAACACTGCAAGCGCTCAGGAGCTCAGTGGAACTTTTCCATATGTTTATGGACTATAATGCGCCGTTGCGCCTTAACAACAGCGATGCTGCTGACTAAAAACTCTTGGCTAGCTCACTGATGTAATTTTTTTATATACTAACGATGGTCTGGGATCTGATCCACCCACGCAGTATCTATTTATTTATTTATTTATTTGGGAGCCTTCTACACTCCCAATTTTAAGCTATGCCGGCACTTTTGCCGTTGACATCAGTGATGCGAGTCGTTCGGATGGGCAACGCCCATGGGCACCGAACGGCGGCAGAGCCGTGCGACCGACCGCCACGGCGCACGGGCGGACGCCTCCACGTGGCTCCCCGCGGTAACGGCAACACTAAGCCGGCCAAGCTCCGCTTTCCCAAGTTGGGGACTCTGCTTCACAATTTTTCCAGCCCGTACGCAGGAATCCCGCGGCAGATCAGTCAGATGGGTTTCCCTCCTGCGGGAGGACTTGCCAAGAGTGCTAGATAGACCCAGTTAATATAGATAGGATGAAATTAGAACGAAAGTTACACTGGATCTCGTATCCTTACTGTTTGGGCAACCTGTTGCGAAGATGAGCGATCCAATTGTTAACCTGCAGGATCGCTCAGCCAGGTCCCGTTGTTAGCAGGAACCGCACTGTCCCGAAGCGGTAAGACGCGCCGATGGCGTGATATAAATAGCCAAATGCCTCGTCATCTAATTAGTGACGCGCATGAATAGATTAACGAGATTCCCACTGTCCCTATCTACTATCTAGCGAAACCACTCATAACGAATACGTGTTATACACGATGCTTCTGTCGAAACCGAGGAATCACATGCCGGAAAAATTTTACTTAGGTATTTATCATTAAAAGCAGTGATCGGCAAAACGCTGAAATTGGGCACGGGCGCCCGCGAGTGCCCACGGGCGCCCGCGGGCTGTTGTGCATACTGCATGTCTACAGCAACTTCATGCACAACTCAGAAGCGCATTTTGTTCTGGATGTACTTTCGGATATAAATGAATAAAATAAATGAATAAATGAATAAAAGAAAAACTGTAGCTAAGCGACAGTAGCGATAGTAAATTTTCTCTAACCGTCTAGTCTAGAACTGTCAGTCACGTTTGTGTTTGCGATTTCGTAATTTAATTTAATTTGTTAAATGGCTAATCAAAGTGCGAAAAGATCCTTAAGTATAGGTTATGAAAGTTTATGGGAAGAGAAGTGGTTCACAATCAAACTTAATAAACAAGCACAATGTTTGATCAGTAAAATGTGTATAATTCCAAAAATATATAATGTCGAAAGACATTATAACACAAAACATGGAACTACTTATGACAAGATAGAAGGATCGGAGCGAGTTAAACTTGTGCACGATTTAAAATTAGCTGTCATCGATAATAAAGTAATTTTTGTTTATAATATATATTATCATGATATAAAATATGTGTATTTTACTACATTCAGAGTTTTAATTTAATTACACAAAGATATTATATTCTTTGATATTATATTATATGCAAAGATATTATATTCAAAATATTCTTTGATGCTGTTCTGAACAGCGCGACGCTCCCCCCGCCCACTCCCTAACGCCCAACGCGCTGAGCTATTGCCCGCGGGCAGCTGGGCGCCCGAGAGCAGTGCCCACTTGCCGATCACTGATTAAAAGAATACTTTGTATAATTCTCTTTTATGTTATTTCTCATTAGATCATGGTACGAGAGGAACAACACATTTTTCCAGCGAGTAGATGGGAACCTTTTGATCCAACGAAAAGTTGACAAGTATACACTGTCGGATAAAAATAGGAAGAAAGATAAAATCTGATAAACTTAGATTCAACGAATTGTCCAATTTCGTTTAAAGGATTCAGATTCAAAAGACTAATTTAGTAGAGCTACATAATCGAGTAAATGAATTAAATATTATTATATAACTGAATGAATTAAAATCACAGTCCTTAAAAATACAATGTAGCAAGCTATAATGTATATATATATATATATATATAAGTAGGTAAACTATGTTAGTTCTAAATTACTCTGTGTGCGTGCATGCGCGCGCGCGTGTGTGTGTGTGTGTGTGTGTGTGTGTGTGTGTGTGTGTGTGATAATCGACAGGATCTCGTTATCGTGAACCGTTTTCGGGGCGCCGCGGGGGTATCGGGTTACACACGGGTATCGGATTTCGCGGGGGTACCGCGTTTTTGCCGCGCCGCGGGAGAGGGGGTCCGCGTTTTCGCCGCGCCGCGAGGTCCGCGTGCAACGACCGCGTTGGTCCGCGCGACGTCTTCTCGTTCGCGTTATCTCCCCCTCGTAGATGTTCTTTCGCGCCCCCGTCCCCCATTCGCGCGCGTCTTCACGGTCGCGGTCTCTCTCTCTCCATCGCTCGCGGTCTCTCTCCCGTTCCCGTTCGCGCGCGGTCCCCTCGCTCCCGTCACCCATTATAGGATCATTTTTATATTATTTTAAGTGATTTATTTATTTACAAGAAAAATATTTAATAATTTATACGAGACAATGAGAAAATTTTGATCGCGCGACGAGTGGCACACTCTTATCGAGAGTTCTCTGTAATCTAAAATGATGGACAATGGTCTTTGTAAAGATAATTTTAGATAAGTGAGCATTAAAACTATACATTTATTTCTAGAAAGATCCTCAGGAATACAAAGATACATACCACTTGGGTTGAGTTAGGTAATACAATTTTGTTTTATTTTTTAAGAGTAGTTGCACTACAATTATTTTTCAAAGCAATATATATATTCTCTTTGTAGTTGGCGTAATTTAAAGATTTCATATATTTTTTTGAAATATATATATCACTTGGATTGAATTTGGTAACGCAATTTCGTGATATAATAATAATTTTGTTATAAGGTATATATATATATATTCTCTCTTTGTAATTGGCGCAGTATTAAAAGATTTTACATATTTTTTTTTAAATAGATACCACTTGTTATTTAGTTTTTTCGAGGTAGATATCACTTGGATTGAATAAAGTAACAATTTTGTAATTTAATAATTTTGTGAGACAATTTTTGTGAGACAATTTTTGTGAGACAATTTTGTGAGATAATTTTTTGAAACGTTGTGAGTTTAAATATATTAATTATTAGGCCAGTTGGGTCGAACAGAAACGACTTCTGTTTAATAATTTTGTTAAGATAGATATCACTTGGATTGAATAAGTAACAATTTTGTAATTTATAATTTTGTGAGACAATTTTTGTGACAATTTTGTGAGACAATTTTTGTGAGACAATTTTGTGAGACAATTTTGTGAGACAATTTTTGTCAGCAATTTTGTGAGACAATTTTTGTGAGACAATTTTGTGAGATAAAATTAATGATACTACCACTTGGTTTTTTTCCGAGGTAACAACCACGCGTGTACTTGGCGCCCCTTTTTTTACCTTTTTGAAAAAGGTAATTTGTACTGATATCATGCATTTTGTAGTGTTACGCATCCTCTTCTAACTAGTCTTATAAAGAGTATATCTTACAAACAGTATGTACAGATTGTAAAGCTAAAGGTGTTACAGACTATTATTTCTAGAAAATAGATTTTTTTAAATAACATGTAGACATGATACAAATAAAACAAATTTATTCTTTATGTTTTTTTGTACTTTTAAGTACTCTGCATTTAAAAATAATTTACATTATTTTCATCCATTTGTATCATGTCTATTTGTTATTTTAAAAAATTTGGCAATTATACCGTTCAATAAAGCAAAGTTTCAGCTTTAAGAATCTGTTTTTTGAATTGTAATACGATGTTTTTTAAGGAAGTTATGAGCAATCAAAGTCAAAATGCTCATTTCTTATTCAATCCACGATAAAAACTTTCAAAAGTAGAGATTTCAAGCTTTAAAATCCTTTTTTAAATTTAAATTTTGTTCATTTTTAACAAAGTTACAGCTGCTTGAATTTTGCCTATTTTTAAAGATAAATTTAGTGTTCTTTTAAATACCTGACACATTGAAGATAATGAAAGTGCTTCTAGCATGCTCGGATTTTAGATTTCGAATATGCAACAAAATCAATATGTAAGTATTTCTTCAGAAAAATGCATCAACATTGGTTAGCGCTTAAACGTTAAATTTTCTTTTCCTACGTTAAAAACTAAAGCTACGATTTATTTAAACATTATTGGTGCAATAACTAGCTAAAACATCAATTTAAACATACATGTGTAGTTTAGACAGGTAATAAATACAGGTCAGAATTACAAATTTCTTGATTGTACCAGCATTTAATTATACAGTAAATAATAAATTTATTTACAGTTACAATAGATTATACATATTAAATAAAACTTGATTTGGTAAGTATGAAGTAAATAACAATATAATAGTTTTATTAAATGTTTATTTAGCAATTATGTTTTCATGTATGTATAAGAAACGTAGCATATTCACATATTCACTTTGTATGTGTGTGTTCATATGTGTATGGTCAGAGGTACGAATATATAATACTGACGGGTTATATTACTGCTTAAAATACGGCTTAAAAATAATTATGTTACTGTCTCGGTCTTCTGCCTCGTCTACCCCAATGGTAGTTAGCTGACGACATCTTTCTTCTTGTCGTCGTATCCCCGCGGCTCTGCCTCTTGGTCTTCGAACTGTAAATATGCTCATGTACCATAGCGTTTAGTCCAAAGCGTTTGGTCTGCACTATGCGATCGTGTTCTTCTCTATTATTGACAATGCGATCAAGTGCGATTTTTTGCGCATTTTTATTACAGACGTTCTTCATTACATTAACATAACAAAGTCTATACTTTCAAGGTACATGATGATCGTTTTAAAATGGTGTCTACCTGTGAGATCTTTAAGGATTATGCGCAGTGTTCAAGCTCCCGCACGGAGCACATTAAGCTAAATTAGTCTTCGTTATTTTATTTTTATCTTGCAAATTGTCTTTATTTGTTCTCTCTCTCGCGAGCTTACCGATTATTAATATCGAGTCGCCGCAAGCGCTTGGACACTTCGATAAGATTAAAGCGATCACAGACAGAGGCATTCCGGTAAACGAAACGCCGCGAACACCAGTAGGTAAACTATGTTAGTTCTAAATTACTCTGTGTGCGTGCATGCGCGCGCGCGTGTGTGTGTGTGTGTGTGTGTGTGTGTGTGTGTGTGTGATAATCGACAGGATCTCGTTATCGTGAACCGTTTTCGGGGCGCCGCGGGGGTATCGGGTTACACACGGGTATCGGATTTCGCGGGGGTACCGCGTTTTGCCGCGCCGCGGGAGAGGGGGTCCGCGTTTTCGCCGCGCCGCGAGGTCCGCGTGCAACGACCGCGTTGGTCCGCGCGACGTCTTCTCGTTCGCGTTATCTCCCCCTCGTAGATGTTCTTTCGCGCCCCCGTCCCCCATTCGCGCGCGTCTTCACGGTCGCGGTCTCTCTCTCTCCCCCGTTCGCGGTCTCTCTCTCGTTCCCGTTTGCGTTCTCGCTCCCGTCACCCATTATAGTTAGATCATTTTATATTATTTTAAGTGATTTATTTATTGGAAATAAGAGGAAGAATATTTAATAATTTATACGAGACAGATGAGAAAACGTTTAATGATCGCGCGACGAGTGCGGCACGCACATTCTTATCGAGAGTTACCGCTCTGTAATTCTAAACCGCTGACGGTGGACAAGGGAACGGTAGACAGAAGGAAAGATAATTTTAGATACAGTGATATGCATTTTAATATACATTTATTTCTCAAAGTATTTCTATCAAAGCATACAATAATAGCACTAAAATAAAATTTTATAACATTTATGTACGTCTTTCTTCATTATAGTAACTATCAAAGAAACTTGCAAAAATTATAGTTTTATCGAACGCAAAATCATTAGCTGTAACAAATAATAAGTCAACGTTACTATTATGACTTTACAACTATCATGATTACTTATAAAGTACATTTATCATGCAAATTTCTGAAGATATTTTGCGGCAAATTTTCTTCACCTGAAACACATAAATGCAATAACACGATTAAGATAAGGATTCAATATTTTTTTATTAAAAAAGCGATTGTCTTACCAGTATTCCTCCTCCTCCTCCTCTATATCCTCCCCGAAGAGTCTTCGCAACGAGTACGAATCGAATTGATAGTCCTGCAGTTCTCTGTTTATACGTCTCTCCTCTCGCATCCACCGCCAGTAATCAATATTAATAAATCCTGGGATATGGTAGTCCATACGCAGCTGTAAGATAAACATTAAAAATATTACTTTTCTTAAAACATGCGCACGCACGCACAAAGGAAAAAATTATACCCACGCAATCTCGGGGGATGCGGATCCGCACCCACAAGTCCTCCATCTGCACCTCGATCCTTAAAATGCGCCGCACCCATCGCGGCCACATCCACTAAACAAAAAAGAAAAAACATTAAAACTCTATAATGTATGTCACTACACTTTTGTCGCACTTCGTACCAAGATGTTCCTTGGAAAAAATATTTCAATGTACTCCATTGTCACACACGCACTCAATCAAAAATTCACGCGGAATCTCGTCGAAGAAGCAGCTGTCGATCGTCGCTAAAGATGTTCGTTATACTGACCGCGCTCTAGCCCGAGCTCAATTTATAGGGCATTGAAAAATGAAGAGAGAGGGTTGTACGTGATTTATCTGTGACATATTATATTATCAAAACTAGCTATCATGAAAAATAATCTTCTACTTACCTTTGCATCATGCAGTCGCAGGTGGATACTCTGAACCGCTATCGAATAAGATGAGAAGCGAGGATGCGCGTGATTTATCTGCGGCGTATTATGTTATGCAAAAATAATCCTCGCGAGAAAAAAGACAGCTATCAAGGTTAATAAAACAAGCTTCACTAAAATAGTTAAAAATACTGCAGGCTATGTCTTTCACAAATGACATGTGCACACAGGACACAGATTACATGGCATAATTAGATATAATGGATCTCCACATGATGAACAGAAGAGACCGTCCATGAGTACATAAAGACGGGTGTCATGTTTTCGCTCAGCGTACAACATTGAGAACAGTCCGCTTATTCTCACCATACATGATACACAAAACTTTGCGTGCCCGGAAGTGAAATAAAAGTATGTGCAACACATCTTTTCAAAGGATTCAACGTATTCACTTCAGCTTGGTTTAAAAACTCTGAAAATTTCTTCCGTATCAGACCTTTCGCTGTCATAACATGAATCGTCTGACAATATTGCATCATCATCATCCATTTCTTCCTCTTCATTCACTTCAACGTCTATTTCTTCTTCTTCTTGTTCATTCACTTCAACTTCCATTCTTTCTTCTCCTTCAAACTGCAATTCTTCGAAATCCATTTTATATACACTCTGTTCCACTCACGCGCTAAAATATAAACTTTGGAAAATATCCGAAGGGGTTCTTTTCCAATAAAATTCGCTGTTGAGAACTCCCGGTTCGATCGGAGATCGGCGATTCCGATTTCGCGACGGATCAAATATCGCGCTACGTCGACTCTCCACAATTTCAATCTGCAACAATTTCTCATCCGCGGTTCGCTGATTTTCACGATTTTGAATTTACAATTGAGCACCGGTTTGCACAATTTTATGTACTCGTCGCTCATATCACGTTAAAAAGAAAAAATCGCGGTATTGCACTCACGCGCTAAAATATAAACTTTGGAAAATATCCGAAGGTTCTTTTCCAATTAAATTCGGTGTTGAGAAACTCCCGGTTCGATCGGAGATCGGCGATTCCCAATTCGCGACGGATCAAATATCGCGCTACGTCGACGTCCGACAAGTACAATCTGCTACAATTTCTCATCCGCGGTTCGCTGATTTTCACTATTTTGAATTTACTATTGAGCACCGGTTTGCACAATTTTATGTACTCGTCGCTCATGTCATGTGTTGTACTCGCGACTTTCGGTCCACGACTACTGAGCGTACCCTCAAATTCATCCTTCTATATCTCACTATTGTCACATCGTTTGTTTAACATATCTAATTTCACAATGATCTCAGCATCCGTACGAATGCGCCTTGCGAAAAATCTACGATGTACAGTTTTGCACGTGTGCAATGAAGTCACCGCGAGACACGTATGTTCATGAAAACGATATCGCAACATTAACTTTCAATGGTTTAATCTGTATAACTGCTATTGAACCGCTATCAAACTTCTTTAAAACATCTTTAAAAACAACTTTAAAAACAGCTAAAAAACAACTAAAAACAACTAAAAACATTTTTAGAAACAACTAAAAACAACAAAAAACATCTTTAAAAACAACTAAAAACAACTATCAAACAACTAAAAACAACTAAAACAGCTTTAAAAACATCTATCAAACAACTATCAAACAACTAAAAACATCTTTAGAAACAACTAAAAACAACTAAAAACAACAAAAAACATCTTTAAAACAACTAAAAACAACTATCAAACAACTAAAAACAGCTAAAAACAACTAAAAACAACTAAAAACATCTTTAGAAACAACTAAAAACAACTAAAAACAACAAAAAACATCTTTAAAAACAACTAAAAACAACTATCAAACAACTAAAAACAACTAAAAACAACTAAAAACAACAAAAAACATCTTTAGAAACAACTAAAAACAACTAAAAACAACAAAAAACATCTTTAAAAACAACTAAAAACAACTATCAAACAACTAAAAACAGCTTTTGAACAGCTAAAACAGCTTTTGAATAGCTTTTAAACAACTAAAACATCTATATTATATTACAAACTATGTGGGAAAAGGAAATAAAACATTTTATATATACATATATAGTTTATTTAAAAAAAAATCATAATTTTTTCTGGTGTCGCGACCACCAGTTACATATTTTTAATACATTTTGTAATGCGCAATTCTTAACATGTTTTTCACATCTTATAGTATTAGTAACATCTAGATTATTTAAAGATTCGATATCTTCGTAATCGGCATCCAAAGTCTCAATGTTTAGATTTTTTCTAGCTTTATTCTCAAGTAAATCCACCAGCCATTCTCGTTTCTGGCATCCCTTGACGTACACAAGAGTCGACGTCTCGTCACCCTCTCCAAGCACGGCCGATGTAATTAAATGTTTCGCCATGCTGTATGGCACGTTTCCATCCTCCCATCGTAGTCCATGGTGATTTGCAATCAACCAAGAAGCGCATGATTTGTCGGATTTCGTGAGGAGACTCCATGGCATGGGACATGTAAAAATGTAATGTGCCAAAACGGTCCCGTTTCTCAGAACCGCCACCTCCTTTACGACAAATTTCATCCCGACGGTGAAGCCTTGCAGATCGACAAACGTTGGTACGATCATGACGAAACGACGGAGCAATCTGTATCTTATCGCGGTACATCAGTGCTTCTTATATCGCAATACCCGCTGATATTGCAATTTACATGATTTTGCGCACTACGTTCGACAATGGACAGTATTCGATTACACGATCATGCAAGATGAGGCAATAGGCGGTAGTATTTGCCGGTACATTCTCTTTGCAGTCAAATTCTATTCGCACATCCACGGTGGCGCTCTTGACAGATTCGTTTTGTCGCGAGCAATCGATGACAACAAAAGGTCCTTCCATCAGGAATGTATACAAGCTGCAAAGCGTATCACTGGAATCGTATCCGTAATAAGCTTTACGAAAACGCGCATACATATCGAAAAGGACGGCGTATCGATTTTTGCCAAAATCCAGATTCAAGTCGTCGTACGGATAAAATTCAGAGTTTAGATAAAGTTTCACGTTGGTCAAGTTACAGTCATCGAATACGCTAACATTTTGAGACATGATATTCTTGCGCCCGGTCTGCAGCGCAAAGATAACGTATCGCGGCTTCTCCAGCTGAGTCGCCGTTTTGACGGCCCACGAATGCTTGGTCGTGCTCTGCAACATGGGGTACTCGTACAGATCCCACGAACGGAAACTAACACTAAGATATCGCCCGCTTTCCAAGGCCCGTAGCATGGATAGCTTATTGATCTCGTTTAATGTGACGTGAGGCATTCGCCACTGTACTTTAAACAATTCAATTTCCGGCTCCGTCGCCGGATTTCCCACAATGCAATTGTTGTCGCTGCGCGCTCGTATCAAAATTAATTCGTGACGAGCGTTAACAACCACGCGTTTGTAATCCTCGCAAAAGCCCAGCAACCTCTTGAGCGGTACGCAAAAGTTGAAGTATCCTTCCGGTATGCTCGATGAAACGTCCCATCCAGCATTCCGCATGAGTTGAGAATCATTATACGATAGCGATACATAGTTCTTGATGGTACTGGTTATTCCAACGTTTCTGTTGCGATCAATCTCCACACCGTTGAGCTCGTATCGAATCTCATCGAACATGAACGCTGCACAATTATTCGCAAGCGTTGCCTGAGACTCGTCATCCCTTTTCTTTATCGTCAATCTTCCTTCAACGTAGAGAAAGCTCTCGCACGGCAACGTGTATAAATCCTGTTGTTGTATGGGTATTCTTATCTCATCGTTATGTCCAAACGTTGTGTTGGCATACGGATTGTACGTGTGTGTCTCAATCTTGACGACGCTGTCGTCAAAGATCGGTTCACCTCCAATGTTTAAGATATTAGCCATTTCGTACGACGAAACCCAATGATTTCAGAAATTCAACGTTCGACGCAGTGAGTTTCTTCTTTGGCGATCGGATTGTCTCTCTAATTTTGTTTCTCGTCTGTTGCACCTGCTCAGCTTCGTTCAGTACGAGCATCTCACGTTATCGCTGTCGTCTTCGTACATGCAGTCTAACGGTGATCTCCTCTCCACGAAAATCAATCAATCGGCCGTCCTGATCCACGACGCGAAGCGTCAAGTCCGAAATGCTCCGTACGATGATCGGAAGGTAAATGATCTGTGCCGGCGTTTCCGATATCTTATATCCTGGAGGCACACTCGGTGAAAACTCGTGTATCGTGTGCACGTACTTGTCGTTGCTGTACGCACCCGCGGTCACGTTACACTCTATGCGAATGATGTTTACGTTGATGATATTTATCGGAACATCCGATTCGTGCCATTGTCGCGACTCCAGCACGCGATTCGCTGAAAATCCCAGCAGCGATCCAATGTTGTTCGGTTTGGTGAAATTTATCCGATAAGCGCACTTGATCTCGCTCTTCATCGTATTGTTATTAGCCCGAATAATCAATGGGTGCGATTCATCTTCATTTATCGAGACATTATTGGATTGATCCCATAAAAGAGCGCGTTTCAGATACATGTCTATATCACGCAGTTCGTATGATCCTTCGGGAATGGTAATCTCCTTGTCGTCGTCATAGTAGAATTTATTGTTCGACGAATTTACATTCGGTATCGTGTGATAGGTTTCAAAATCTGTCAGACCGAGCTCGTAATCGCCATCGCTCAAATCCACGGCGGGAAAGTAGCTTACCGCGAGGATGCTGCTCTTGCCGGTGAGCGTAAATGTCAGTGACATGTTTGAATGAATACTGAGATTAAACAGCGTAACGCCGGTCTTTAAATTGATTGTCAGCCGACTGTAGAAAACGCAGACACAGTTGTCCACAATTGCTCTGATCGTATCGCTGATATGGCGTGCGATTGTACTCTATTACATTGTTCTTTAGATACTGCGCCAATTCTCTCGGTGGTCGAAGATTGCCAAAACTGTCGAAATATATGGCACGATCTCCCCTCTTCGCGTACGCCACCCAGTGAGTACCCGGTCCCTCAGTATTATCCAAATTCACGATACCGCTTTCGTTTCGACGTACACCGCCGATCGGTAACGAGTCGCGCATGAAAATACCTCGAAAATATGGAATGCGCATACGCTTTGCCAATTGTTGCAGTTGTACGTTGGTAGTTACACCCTTGGGGATTTTTAGCGTCTCTTCGACGTTTTTTTTTTCTCGAGACTCCCCGTCCGCGTTTGTACGGAGCGAGATAAAGTCCGTGACCTTCCATGGCGCGATTGTGACGTTGCATCTCTTCCAGCTGACGTCGCGCGGCTTTGTTATCGTTCACGGCCTTTGCGACTCCCGCCGCTCCGCCGACCAACGAACCGAGAACCCCTAATAACGGCAGGATCGGTAGAATACCACCGCGTTTCGCTATCGGAAGTATTCGCTTGTTCTTCTTCTTTTTCTTCGTTTCAAACCCATACCGAGTTTCGTTTTAGCCTTCATGGCCGCCCAGACGGCTGTAGCTGCAGCTCTCTCTCCGAGAGTCGAATCGTTCGCGGTGACACGTTTTCGCGCTTTCGCGGCAAGTATATTGTCTGCCACGTGTCGTTCTGCGAGATCGCTGCTACGCGAGTAGGCTATGTCGTGCTCGCGACACGCTGCGTCCAATGGATTAATACCCTGATCACCTCTTGCCAATCGTGTTTCTAAATGAGTTCCCGGACCGCAAAATTGATAGCCGGGAATGTGTAATTCGATCGGAAGCGCGTTTATCGCGCGATTCAACAGACCTCGACCTATCTTCGGCGGCATTCGCCACAGTTTTTTATCAACGGCGGCGGACCGTCGATGTGCGTTTGCTGACACGACAAATTATAATGTATTAAACAGCGACGGTATTGCTGAACCTCCGAATCTGCCTTGATATGTTCGGGAAGCTTATCCCACAAATAATCTATATGATTATAAAACTGCCGTAGTAGAATGACCTTTGGTATATACTTTAACTGCTCGGCGGTTAAATCGTAAATATCGCTGTTATCCGACACGAGCAAAAACATTTTAAAGACTGAGCATCTCAGCTCTACGCGCCTCTATAAATAGGCCAGCTTTCTCGATACTGTTTTTCATTCGTTGTGGAGGGGAGGTAAAATGCGGTTTGTACGACAATCGCGGACGATCAAAGTGACAAACTTTGACGATAGGATACAGTTAACGAAAGAGGTACGCAAACATGGAGACATGCTACCGATTTCTATACGTGGTATCATCTGCGGTCCGTCGAATTGCGGCAAGACAAACGTCTTGATAAGCTTGCTGGAAAGTCCGCACGGTGTACGTTTCGAGAACGTGTATGTGTACTCGAAATCGCTGCAACAGTCGAAATACCGATATTTGGAGAATATACTAACACCGATAGAAGAAATTGGCTACTTTACGTTCTCGAATAACAGTGACGTCATTCCACCGAGCGAGGCGCTCCCGAATTCTATTTTTATCTTTGATGACGTGGCATGCGACAAGCAGGATACGATAAGAGAATACTTTGCAATGGGCCGGCACGCCGACGTTGACTCCTTCTATCTTTGTCAGACGTATGCAAAGATACCGAAGCATCTTATACGCGACAACGCGAATTTATTGATTCTGTTTAAACAGGATGGTACCAATCTGAAACACATATTCAACGATCACGTAAACACAGATATGTCATACGATGATTTCAGCAAATTGTGTGATACATGTTGGCAACAAAAGTATGGATTCGTGGTGATAGACAAGGACAGCGCGATTTCGAATGGTCGATACAGAAAAGGATTTAACGACTTTGCGATACCGAAACGCGGTTAGTTGTTGTCGACGCGCCGATTGAACAACGTTATCGCAACATGGACAGCGGCGAGGAGATTAGAGAGCGCGAGAGAATAGCAAATCAAATTGCGAAAACGAGCGATTCGATTCGCAAAAAGTATCACGCCTTGAAAACAGGTAAAATGGAGGAAGATATCGCGTTGGAGAGACACTTTAAGCCCATCATCGAGCCTCTAAGGCAGATTGCCGAAAACACCGTTGGCAAAGAATCTGACGTGTCAAAGATTGAGAATGAAACGGCGTGGGAAGACGAAGAGCCAAAGTTCAAACGAAAACGACCAAACGCCTCGTTTAACGACTCTGTAATGGCTTCAACTCCGGTTACGTTGAAACGATCGATAAATGTGCCATCTAATTTGAGCGAAATAACCAAAATTTTACAACCGCATAAATCGAAACGATCGACAGGTCCATTGAATGAACCACCGATAACCTCTGCGCCTTCCGTGCAACCCACAATACTCGAATCACTCGCAAACGAAGATGTTTTCGAAACCACGGATGACTCACTCGTGACGTCCGTTCGACAGCAGTTGCAAACATCTGAGGGTCGAGAAACGTTGCGAGATCACTTTGGTCTATTGGGCCAAAAGTACGTCGGGGCAGTTCTGAGCGGCTATCAAGAAAGCGGTATAGACACCGTATACGGCGTTTATTTCAGCAACGATGGAATGATGCTCGGTAATAAACGTTTTGACGTGAACAACGCGGACAACATAATTATCGACGGCATACGATACGCTGGCACACGCGGTCTTTACGAGTTGATCTTTAAGAAATTTCCCAATGACGATATCTACACGGTGGACGATATGCAAACATACAAGAGCATTCTGTTGACGACGAGTGCTCATAAGCGCAATTATGATGCTCACGCTCGAATAAATGGCAACAGGGGATACAAGTACACACAAATAATCGCACCGTTGATTTCGGGTAAAAAAGCTGGAAAAGGTATACCGCGTGCCACGACATTAAACGGCAACAAGATCGACCATATAATTGCATCGTCGATTTCGGGTAAAAAAGCTGGAAAAGGTATACCGCGTGCCATGACATTAAACGACAACAAGATCGACTATGTTCATTGGGACGATCCCAACGAGCTTGTAGATCGTCTCCGATTGCTCGAAGCTTCGCGCCTAGCGGGTCACACCGGTCACGATAACGAGATCCTGTCGATTATCGAGGAACTTCGCGAGGCTGGACTTATTATAAATTAAACCGCGCGTCGGCGAGTCGTTCAATCAACATCGAAATGCCGATCAACAAGTTTGGTATATCGCTCGGAAGAGGCGGTGCGGAACCGTACTATCAATGGAGCGGATTAATCAGAAATTACGTGCGCGATAACGCTCTTTGCATGGTCGCCACCGACTTTGACGCGAAATCGCGCAAGATTTGACGGATAGCGCCGCCTGTAGATGATGGCGATGCAGCCAATAAACGTTACGTGCAGCAGAGCGTGCAAATTTTGAAGGATCAGCAGGATGAAATTGAGAGAAAGATGGCCACATTCCAGAATAACGCGCAAATTACCCTAAACGAACTTCAAAAGATGATTCAAGATGTAATTGCGAATCATCGCGAATAGATAAGAACGTACATCTGATCTCTGCGTCAGTTGCGCGTCAGCGTCATGGCTAGTAAGAAGCAATCAACTGAGAAACGGAGGCTGGTGGAAGAACTACACGCTCCTGCGAGAAGAAATTTTTCGCGAAGACGCGTCATAGTGCGCGGATACGATGACCTGTGGCAGGCGGATGTGGTCGAGATGCGTCCATATACGCGATTCAACAGAGGCTACTACTACATACTCACCGTTATCGACGTGCTGAGCAAGCACGCATGGGCCGTACCGCTCAAGGCCAAGAGCGGAACCGAGGTTACTACGGCGATAGCGAAAATAATTCGAGACGGCGGAAGATGTCCGAAAAAATCTGCAGACTGACAAGGGCAAAGAATTTTACAACGCAAACGTGCAGAAACTCTTGAAGAAACATAATATCAATCACTATTCGACCTATTCCGTAATGAAGGCATCGGTCGTCGAACGATTCAATCGCACGCTCAAGAACGATATGTGGAAAATGTTTACGCTCAACGGAAATTACAAATGGATCGATTCGCTGTCGGGTCTCGTATCGGATTACAACGCGCGAAAGCATCGAACTATCGGCATGCGACCCATCGATGTTACCCCCGCGATCACCGACAAGCTCCTAACAACGGTGTACAGCCACGTAAAGATCGCTGGTCCCGCGCGATTCAGAGTGGGCGACTCGGTACGCGTGAGTAAATTCAAGACAATCTTCGAGAAAGGATACACGCCAAATTGGACCACGGAGGTGTTTAGAATCGTCAAAGTGCAGAAAACTAATCCCGTGACGTATCTATTGGAAGATTCCTGTGGAAAACCCGTCGCCGGCGGCTTCTACGAATACGAGTTACATTGCGTTGCCAATCCCGACGTGTATCTCGTTGAAAAAGTTTTGCGCAAAAGGGGGGATGAGGTTTATGTAAAGTGGTTAGGATTTGATAATTCACACAATTCATGGATACACAAGAATAATGTATTGTAAAAATTTATTACAATATAAAAACATATTATACATACAAATGAGTCATTTATTTTCATACATATCTAAATGTATTTACAATTGTATTTTACAAAGGTATTTTATAATGCCCCCATGGCAGCGTCTCGGTAGAACCGGGTATAATGTATCGCTTATCATCGTACGGACTTAGAGCTATTTTCGTTTCGGACACGGTGTATACCTCGTGCTGTTTGGATCTTATGCAGGCTTGCTGTCGCGTCATTTCAATTTCGTCGTGCAGACATCGCGTGTAATCGTCGAACGTTATCGACCTGGCTACGACGTTACTCTTAACACCTTTAGCCTTTTTCGTATCTTTCTTACCGTCGACTCGCAAGGCGTACATCTTTGCTCTAAGCCCGACGAATTCGGTCATTATCGCACCGTTATTTTCGTCTTTCATTAAGCCCGGTACTTTTTTATTGGCGAGTGGGATACCGTACGCATTATCGATCGCGTAATCGCTAGTGTCAAATCTAATAATGTGGCGCTTCATGGTGTCATACACATCGTCGCACTCGATGTGATAAATGAGACTGTCCGTATCGGTGTACGTGACTTTACACTTGTCGTGATACAATGGTAACATGTACTCGTGGTGAAATTCGTACAAACATGTCTTGGATATATCGAGGATGCACATACCCACGTAGATTGGTTTGTCGAACTTCACCTCGAGTTTTCGCATTTCTATTGCTACTAAATTCTCCGAAAAGACGCTTCGGCTATGAAAATTTGGTTTCGCGATCATTGCCTCCGCGCCGTATCTACCCTCCCAATGAGTCACGAGTCGCACGTCAACGTGATTGCGCACATTCTCCATGGTTTTGCCAAACACAGCATTGTTCATCAATTTGTATAAATTTTTCTCGAAATCATTCTTGGCCAATGTTCTAAATTTCGTATTAAGTTCTATATAATCGCGAAGCCATGGAGATTGCGCGAATTTCAATATGCGGTGAATCTTTGATATACGGAGACCATGACGAGTGCACTGCTGCAGGTTGCGATAATGTATGACGTAACGTTTCTTATCGTATAATGTTGCGAGGAGCTTGTCCTGCCGCTTACCGGGTGGTTTATCGCGCGTCGGACAGAACGGTAGGTCAGTGTGCGCGTCGTGAAGATGTTGCGGATATTCCAAGTCGACTTCGAGAATGTAGCCTATCGTGGAATCCAACGCGACATCCATAACATTAAAATCGGTCACGTCGTCAACCCATTGAAAATCTGCGTATGGCAATGGTTGACACATTGCCCAGCCGTATAAGTTGTTTACGTCGAAATACATCAGATATGACGACGGTTTCGATGGATCGTACGACTGCATGTACTTGTTGTTGGCCAGCGCGTATCTGTTTGAACATTGACTCAAACCGCCGCGTATACCGCGTTCGATAAACATGACCATGTCAATGTCGGTGAGCAATTCGAAATTGATACGCGTATGCTTCAACATAGCATCCCACGTAAAACCTGGTAGAGTATAATAATACGCGGGACCGAGTCCATAACTCGCGACGCAGCTATCGCGAAAATTTTCAAAGATATCGGCCAACAGCAAGACATCGGTTTTGAGATATAAATCGCTGTAGTCACCGAGCGTTCGAATGGTGAACCGCTGCCAGACGTTGACGGCGTGCGCGTAATCGCTCTCGGATACGGTGTCACCTGTCAATGAACTATAAAACGAGTCGCGCGGTGGTAAACACGAGTCCTCCAACTTTTCGACGCAGTCAATGTACTCGTACGGAAATACGCTTTTTCGTGTCAGCAAATCAAAATTTTCTGCGGATATTTTACAAAATTCGCGTTGCAATATTCGCAGTTTATCCTTGCTGAGATATGATGCCAATTTGTCGAGACTAGCGGTGAGAAACTTGTACGAATCGATAAATCGCAATTTGACGCAAGTTTTCTTATCTTTATCTTCGGTGCTTTTAACGTTTTTCGTAAACGAAATATATTTCTCTTTTGTAATTGGGAGCAAGTCTACATGTCCTTCGTACGCTGTTGCTATTTCCGTTATAATAAAATGCGCGTCATAGCCCGATAAATTATGAAAAACTATGGGAATGCAATGCGAATCTTTATAGTTTAGATTACAGTTTGAGTGCGCGGGACCTCTGTACTGACCGGTCAGATGACAATGATCGCGTACTCGCACGTCGTCTGGCTCGAACGGTTTTTCGCACACGTGACAGTGCGTTGCGCTGTTAAACTTTTCCCACTCGTCTCGCGTGAAATCCGCCATGGGTACATTAGTGGACAAGATTGTCTTTACGTCGTGAGCTAAACGTCTTAGCTCCTCGGCGAACCACGCGACGCACTCCTTATCGCGACGAAACCGATACATTGATAGCGAGTCGTCGTACGAGCAGCGCACGTAGTATCCTATGCTAAATACGCGATGATGTTGATACGTGTACCTGGACGTTTCCGGATCCGCTTCCATCTTCTCCAGGGTACATTCAAGGTCGGCGTATACTATAAACGGAACTCGTTCCTTCCTGCCGTGATTCTTGAAAGCCAACCACTTGTCGTTATCGCTCGGTAACTTGATCGCGCAGTCGTTCATCTCCCGACAGTCGACGGTGTGGGCTTCCAATTTCTCGCTCGTGTAGAAATAGTGCAGACATCTGTAAATAATGAAATTTTTTTTATATATCTTTCACGTAAAATTATTTTTATTATTTATTAGAATGTATACTCACCGATCGCAAAAGTATTTTTTGTTCCTATTCTTGCTCAATTGCGAGCTCACGAGGCGGGATAGGTTCTTGATCCACGCAAAATGTCCCACGTTGTCGTCGTGCACGTACAGCAGATTTACATGCCTGTCCATCTTTCGACCAGTAACCCGTATTGGCAAGATCGCAAGTTCCTTGTTTTTTTTCTCGATACCGTACACATTGATGGAGATTTCGTTGTGATCTTCAAACCGTTTAATTTGATCCAACGTCATTGGAAATTTAATGTTTGTAAGATTTAGTACCGACGTGTAATGAGGATACGACGATTGCAGATCTGCATTTATTTGGGGTGGATGCAGAGCCGCCATCACTGACCATGCGAAACATGCATTGTCCATTGATCGCACGTTTATCACCGCTCTCTTCAATTTAATTTCTCGCGGTATTTCCACAAGACACCCCGCGTGCAATGGATTATATTTGTTCACATTTACAGTCAAAGTAAGTATACGCGACAACGCCCATCCGCTATCGCGTTCCTGGAATTCCTCCAGCTTTGCTTGGGTAGGCTCGATGACGTGTCGCTTGTACCACTCACACAAATCGGACTCACGGAAGAGTTCATAGTTTCTCGTAGCGATACTTTTATTCGCGCGTTTGTCGCCCGCAACAAATTCACCATTAAACATTGTGTTTATTTTTACATTTTCATGTCGTTGCATGACGATTCGCACATGAATGAGTACAATGTCTCTCGCATCTTTGAGAAATTGATGAGGGTCGATGTGTTTGGAATTTATTACCACACCGGTCAGTATACGACTTTCAAAAGCCGTATCTATCTCACGCCATCTAAGTCCTGTCTCACTCGCACTGTATCCTGCACCCACATGCACGAAACGTTGACGTACCGAATCTTTCAGACCTTCGAGTCGTGCGATACAAGCGACCAACGACTGTTTAAGACCGATCGATAATCGCGGCCGTTTAATTCGACTTTGTTCTTCCAACGATTCGATAAACTCGTCGCATCGTTGCTCCCACGCGGCAAAGTCTTCCCTCGAATTTAAAAGGGTGGATTGCTCCAACAACTCTTGCTCCATGTTCCTCTTTCTACCACAATTTGTTGCACTCGCGACTTCCAGTCCTCGGCCACTGAGCGTATCCCCCAGATTCGTCAATTTATATCCTACTAATAATGCAACGTTTGCTTTTTTATCATATCTAATTTCATCTCAGCATCCGTACGGATGCTTTCGCCTTTCGAAAAAAAACTGCAAAATTTGCAGTTTTACACGTGTTCGATGAAATCATCGCGAGACTTCTTGACGAATCCGTCTATAATTTAAACGAGAAGACACTCGTATGTCTTCTTATACGCGGAAATAATTTAATTGTAAGATGATTTTGTAAAGGGTTGGCTTCCCTAAAAATGTCTTTCAACCCCATCAGAGGAATAAAGTGCATAGTAATCTAACCTATTTGTATGAATTCTTGTCGACACAAAATTCATGCCACATGACAAATAAATAAGTTTATAATATGGTAAAAAGTTTAAACGATTTTTCTTTTTCATTTACCATTCATCCCATTCCCTGTCATTAGAATTAAGCTGTCTTCGTTTATCGCTTACTTAAATGTAATATTAAAAATAAATATCGCGAAGATCCAAACGATTAAATAGCGTGAGCGAGAACGCGAACGGGAGCCGCGAGCGAGAAGACGCGCGCGAACGGGAACGAGAGAGAGACCGCGAGCGAGGGAGAGAGAGAGACCGCGCGAACGAGAAGACGTGCGCGAACGGGAATGAGAGAGAGACCGCGAGCGATGGAGAGAGAGAGACCGCGACCGTGTAGACGCGCGAGAATGAGGGACGGGGGCGCGAAAGAACATCTACGAGGGGGAGATAACGCGAACGAGAAGACGTCGCGCGGACCAACGCGGTCGTTGCACGCGGACCTCGCGGCGCGGCGAAAACGCGGACCCCCTCTCCCGCGGCGCGGCAAAAACGCGGTACCTCCGCGAAATCCGATACCCGTGTGTAATCCGATACCCCCGCGGCGCCCCGAAAACGGTTCACGATAACGAGATCCTGTCGATTATCACACACACACACACACACACACACACACACACACACACACACACACACACACACACACACACACACACACACACACACACACACACACACACACACACACACACACACACACACACACACACACACACGCGCGCGCGCGCATGCACGCACACAGAGTAATTTAGAACTAACACAGTTTACCTACTAACACCCCAATAGATACAGAGGCTAATACTTCTTTTCTTTTTTTTTTTAAGGATTTCTAATGATATCCGTACCGCACGTAGGGCGTTTCCGTCGTTGCGAAACCGTTTCACGACTCGAAGGCTGCAAATGTAGCGAGTCGAGTTTGTAACGCAAGCTCCGTGTCCCAATTCGTTCTAGATGCGCTCCTCTCTACCTTATGTAATACATTACTCGCGTAAAGTATCGCGCAATTGTAATTGTACGTTATAATATGTAGTACAAATAGAGAATATACCGCGCGCGCGTGATGTAAAATTGTAAGAGTAGACCTAAAAGGTAGTAAAATCGTAAAACGTAAATATCGTAGAAAAGTTTCGCGAAAAAGCAAAGGCTCGTTCCAAAACAATAGCGGAAGGCTTATGAAATAGAATAAGAAAGCATTTATACTTCTAGTAGACCGTCGTGTTATAGTTCTGAAGGCACTGTTCAAAAGTTTATTACATTTCTTGGAATAACGGGTCTTCGCAAAACACCTCTTCGAATGGTGCGACAAGGAGAGTCGTTATAAACATCGACATGACCATTGCACACGCCTCCTTCGGTCTATATCACAAAATTCAAAATAGAGTAGTCTCAACTTGACAGCCTGTGCCACAATGCCAATGCCATATTTGTCGGGTCTGTGATCGGTTAGGAATTATCGTGAGCTAGCAAAAATCGATGGTCAGAATTCAGGCTTATGATACGCAATGGTCGGTGCATTTCCATTAATTATGTCATATCAATAACGTATCATTATATTACACAAACGCTTATTAATTTAGAGGCACATTGCTAAGGGTCTCGGTTTTTTTTCTTTTCAAGTTGTTCCCTACATTAATGAACTTATGACAATTAGCTAATTACGATTATTCAATACGACAGCGATTTGGCATATATGTATATATATATATATAGAAGAGAGAAGTGTGTGTGACGAACGAACGGTGGATATCTTTCTTGAAAAGAACATTAATGTGTGTCAAGGTAGTTTAAAGACAATATTTGAGCTCGGAATTTCTTAAAAGTAAGCGTAAAAAAATGTCATGTGCATAAAAATAATAAGACAACTCTCTACAGATGCTATAACGATCCCGCTATCGGATTTCCTTACCTAAGCAGGAAAACTTTGGCTACTGCTACACGCTATTTGTACTTCGGCGAAAAAGAGCCGAATTTACGATTCTTGCTAAGAACACCGATTGCGCATTTAGAAGAAAAAAGAACGGTACGCAGCACACACAGTACCTAAACCAGCAACAGATCATTTATATGTTCAGGAAGACCTTAACAGTACTATATATGCTCACGCTTTAATAAATCTGAATTCTACGCACAACAATTGTAATGTCAGAGAAGCATTTACTGTACTCAGAGAGTGTACTTTTTGCCGGAATGTTTAAACGTGATATTTCTTTTCTTTTCTTTTCTTTTTATATTCACACACAGCACTGGACTATTCGCGCTCATAAATTATTTAAAAGCTCTTAGTCTTTTGAACATTAAAGTCCAGAATGCTGCTCTGAGATATGAATGCTCTACAGAATGTACATAGTAGACAGCAAAAGCGTCTATACCACAGAATGTTCACATTTGCTCTGATGCAAAATATCGTTTTCTTTTTTTTTCTCGAGCTACAAAAATCAGGCTGATGCAATGGCAGATACTATGTAGATATATAAAAGTTAGCTTTACAACATGTAATTAACTTTACAACATGTAAAACCTGATAAAGTTCTTAAAAAATCTAAAGAACATTCCCTGAATAAGATCAATCACACGACAATTCAGTCCTCTCTAAGTATCGTACTTTGATCGTAGAACGCATCAAATAATTTCTTTTAAGGGAATCAAAATTTTCTAAAGTAATATGTATATAATCAGTGATATATTCTCATGAATGTGTGGGTCCGTCATGGTACCAGCCTGGATCCGGCCAATCAAATCATGTGATTCCGTAGAGTCTAGACACAGACATTTCTCTTCCGCATCCGTACAGATGAGCCACTAAGATAGATCACAAAAAGTACGGAGTGGGCATTAGAGGTGGGATTACTCTCTCGGAATCAGGCACTGCCTGGAACAGCACTGGTGATCTCTGATCCACTGTCGTGAACTGCATGATACTAGCTATGTTACCACATCGATAACAATAATTTGGGACCGACCACACTGTGACGAGTTTGTCATTAAACATGTACCTATAACCTGCATGATAAAAATATGCGTCATCAATACATACTTCCGAGATATTTAAAAAAATCTGCGACAGAAATATTTGAGCAAAGACATACCTTCCTGAACTAATTGGTGCGCCCTACAGATGAGTTTAAGATCATTCACTTCCATGAACATGTAAGTCACTTTGCTGCCAAACAGCCAGCCTGCACCACGCGGACTTACTGTCCATGTTTCTACATCTTCTGGATTGGACCAGACCAAATCACAGAAAGCACCTGTAATATGGCAATTAAGCAACGATATTTTATTATTATTGTACAATAACAGTAAATATCCAGTCATGTAACTTTTATTATTATGTAACTTTTGCAATGACATATCACTTTATACAATTAATACCTTTGTGTGGAATCTCTTGATTTCTTTCAATCGTTCTAATTTGATCTAGTGTTCTAATAGCTGGAGACAATCCACCGTGTACACAAAGAACCTGTTCATCAATTAACTAAAACAGAATTTTATTCGAGCGTAATCAAAAGTGGAGTTATACCCTACAACAGTACTTCCACGCATTAGCATTGCCGTACTTGTTTTGGCATTCATCTAGAACAGAAAATGAAGAGACCAATGAAATCAAAGCTTTATTATACACAAATGTAAAAAAAAGCCCAGAAAAGAAAGTATCGTTGCGCACTTACCATAAAATCCAAATAAACGTGCGTGATTTGTCTAGTTTCGTGATTACCGCGTAGTAACGTTATCCTGTCGGACCATTTAGCTTTAAGTGTGAGCAGACGAGTAAACGTTTCTAAGCTATAGTAGCCCCGATCGACAAAATCTCCCAGGAATATGTAATTTGTATCTGGCACGGGGCCACCGTTACGAAACAGTTCCTCTAAATCATAGAACTGTAACAGCACAAAAACATGAACAATCTGATGTATATTAATATTACGATTGTGTACAAATAACTATACAGCTACAGAATATTAAAATCGAAAAGTTGTGAGGCAATAGATAATGGAAGATTAATATTGTTGCGACGCTAATTCAGAAGATTAAAATCCGCTAAAACTTTACGTCGATCCCGTAGCGGTGAGCAAGGATGCTCCGACTTTGAGGTTAGTACAACATTCATCGCACAATACTGTTATAATTGCAAATCGGAAACGTACCTCGAGTCCAGCTCTTCTGCGATCAACGAAGTCGGAATCGAACGTGTCAGTCGTCACTTTCTGCCAAGCGTAGAGAACCTTCTTTTCCGGCAGCGGTGGTAACACGACGTAGGGATACGAAATCTTCAGATAAGCACGAAGCAATTCAAATTCAGTATATCGCCGGCACGATTACGGTGTTACTACCGTTTCGCGTACGCGCGTTGTCGCACCTTACCTCGCGACAGCGTGCGGCTCGTGCAAACGTTAACGCACGGCCGCAATCGCGCGGCAGAAACGCCTCGTGTGAACAGGCTCCTTGACTCCTTGATCTCAGTATCAGCTCTCTGCTGTCAATATATAAATGAATATAATAGATTATTAATCTATGTAAACACTCACGTAAACGTAGTATAAACAGTAAAATAAGTAACAGTAATATATAGAATAAGATAATTAAAGGATAATTACATAAAACAATTACCTTGAATTAATCGTCGCGTCGCGTAAAGAGTCACGGTCGGTCTCGCTCCGCGCGTACTACTGTATTTTTTTTTTTTGTGAGTTTCCCTCGGGTGAGGGATAATAGGTGCCTTCAACTCCTCCCTGGGGTTATATAGCACATCGGTACTTGTCCTAATTATTTATATCTCTTGTCCCCTAGATTATTCTTCCTATTCTTTTAATAAAGTTGTATATGCTTCTAATAGTTATCCATTCTTTTCTTCTAAGTATTCTTGTCACATCTATTTCCTCTCTTATTCCTCTCGCTCTGAGTTCCCTATCCAATCTCTCCCTCTCCTCATCGTATCTGCTACATCTCCACAGCACGTGATCGATACTCTCACACTCGTTACCGCACTCACATCTAGCGTCCTCTATATACCCCTTTCTTGCTAGAGATTCATTGACATTGAAGTGGTTACTCCTCAGTCGGTTAATCAATGTTACATAGTATCTTTCCTCATTTATCTTATGAAACCATGGTTTTTTTCTCGTTCTTTTATAAAAATTCTTGAAATAGTAGATTCCTTTGTAGCTAGCATCCCTAACCAACGAATCCTGTGTCATATTCCATATTTCTCTTTTGAACTCTTGTCGAAAATCCATAAACGGGACTTCTATTTGTGTATCCTCCTCTTCCTCTGTCGCCTCCTTTGCTAATTTATCCGCCATCTCATTACCTTTTATTCCGACGTGTGCCGGGACCCATATGTATAAAACTCTTTTCTTATGTTTATTTATTAGTCTAAAGTGTCTTTCTCTAATTTCACTTATATATTTATTTTTGTATACACTCAGGTGATTATTATGTATCGCCTGCAACACTGCTTTAGAGTCTGTTAAAATCGCAATATCCTTAGGTCTTTTATCAACTTCACTTTCCATTAATTCTAACGCTGCTTTTATCGCGATTGCTTCCGCTGTGAATGACGAACAATTCTTCGGGATACTGATGTTATATGCTAATTCTTGTTCTTCTATTACTACACTTGCACCTAATGATTTTCCTTTCTTTCTCTTAGAACCATCTGTGTATATTACTGTATGTCCATCTTCCAGGTCGTATTTTTGCTTTATCTTCTCCAGCAATTCTCTGTCTGTGGCTCCTTTCTTCTTTCGACTATATCCTATAGATAAATCTATAGATATTCGTTGTGTAACTGTATTATAGTCCATATCGAATATTTCAAATTTTCTTCTTGGTCCCATTTTTCTTTTACACCACTTAATTCTTCTCCACGCTTCTCCTATTATACTCTTCTTATGTAGAGGTTGTCTATATCTTGCATAATCTTCATTTTGGGTTAGCTCTTCTATCTTCCTGCAGAGATCTTCTTCACCATATATACTGATCTTACTGAGAAAATTTCTTGCTAGTAATTCCGCTCTATCTCTTAACAACGTAACTTTTGCTTCTGCTATTATCACATTATTTGGTGTACTGTTCCTATATCCTAGCGCTGTTCTTATTCCTAAGTACTGTGTCCTTTCCATTTTAATTTTTGATTCTGTTCTTTAGGAAATATACAAAATTCCCGTAATCCGTAATTGCTCTAATTAAACTTTTATATAACATCAGTGCTGTGTTTACTTCCATACCTTTCGATTTCTTATTTAAATATGTCATTAGTGAGTTTGCTTTACTCACTTTTCCTTTTGTTTCTTGTACCTGTTTGTGGAAATCTAGTCTATTATCTAACCATATTCCCAAAAACTTAGCCTCTTTCTGCGCCTTTATTTTTGTATTTTGTATTTCTATGTATGTATCATCACAGTCACCATATTTGGAGAATTGGACTAGAACTGTTTTGTTCGGTTCTAATTTTAAGCCTAGTTCTTCTAGATTCTTATTTATATTATTCACAGCCTTTTCCACTTAGTCTTATTTTCTCTTCTATTATTACTTATAACATATGCCGCTATATCATCCGCGAATTGCACCGATTCATATTCCACCTCGTCTTTATTTGTAATGCCGCTATATAAAGCGTATAGTATCGGACTAAGTACTGCTCCTTGTGGTAACCCTTTATATACTCTTCTATGTTCTGTTTCTTGACCGTTAACTATGAATTCCGTATCTCTATAATGAAGCCACTTGCCTATAAATCTTAGGATATTTTTTGGACACTTGAGTTTTTTTTAACTTTCTCATTAAAATACTGTATATTACGTTGTCGTACGCCGATGACACATCCAAGAAAGCTGCCAGTATGTATTGGTTTTTATACATACCGTTTCTGATGTCCGTCGTCAATTTCACTAAATTCTCCGCACATGACCGTCCTCTTCTAAATCCATTCTGATCTTTATCTAGTTTATTTTCTCGTTCAGCCCACCAGACTAGGCGCTCATTCACCATTCTCTCCATTACCTTGCCCACGCATGATGATAATGCTATCGGTCTCACCTTTTCCTTGCCTATTTTGTCTATAAACATTGTCTGGTATTTTCTCCAATCTTCCGGGTACCAATCTGTTGTCCACACCTCATTGCATATGTTCAATAATACCTCTTCCATTTCCTCTGTCATATCTTTCAACATTTTATATTCTATTCCGTCTCTTCCTGGTGCTGAGTTTTTTCTGATCATCTCCAATGCTCTTTGTAATTCTTCCCGTGTAAACTTGTCTTCTAAACTCGCTTCCTTGTATACTTCTCCGTCCTTTCCCATCATTTCTGTTGGTACACTTGGTGGTGCCAGTTTCTGTATTTCTTTCCTAATTTCCTCTTCTCTGCTCTTGTGTGTCCAGCTATTCCAATTTATTTTCTTCTTGACGTTCTTGAAAATTCTCATTGTGTTCCACACATATGTGGGGCTGGTGAATCTGTTTATTGATGCACAAAAATTGTCAAAACTGTTTCTCTTCTTGCTGTTAATAATTTTCTTCGCCTCGGCCTTTCTTTTATTATATTCCATTAGTGAATGTAAATTTTTTAATTTTTTAAAATTCTTTAATGCGTTTTGTCTTCTCTTTATAGCTTCATCACATTCCGCGTCCCACCATTTTACTTTTCTTCCCCTTGGTCTTTCTTCTTGTTTGTTTTTCTTCTTTTCCTCTTCCCTGGCCGTTACTTGTTTCTTCCTATAATTTGGTGTAATTTTTTCTATTGTTGCTTTAATAATTTCCACAAACGTCTTATATTTCTCTTCCATGCTGGAATTATTGTCAGAGAGTGCGTCCTTAATCTTGTCCTTGTTTTCATCTATAATTCTTCTCATATTTTCCTTGTAGTCCGTCCAGTTTGTTTTCTTAGTGGTAAATTTATTTGACTTCTTGTTGTAGTTTGTAATTTCTGTTCCTATTCTGAATTCTATTGGATAATGATCCGAGTCCCACGGGTCCTTTATTTGTTCATATTCCATATTATCATATATATTTATAGTGGCAAATGCTATATCCAAATTGTTAGAATTTTGTCCAATTGCACCGATTCTAGATAGTGTATCCTCGTTAACACATATGTATTCCCGGTTATACATTAATTCATTTAATATCTCTCCATTCTTGTCAATGTCTTGACAATTCCACTGAGTGTGATGAGCATTAAAATCTCCTGCTATAATTGTTTCCAAATCTTTTTTGTCAAATTTATATATATCCTTCCATGTTGCTTCCGTAAGATTTCCTGGTCTTCTATATATTGCTATTATGTTCATCTTTTCTGTAGTATTTATCAATCTTACTCCTATTATATCGAAACTTTCGTGTATGTTCTTCCATCCATTTATTATTTCAAATTCGATATTGTCTCTGATACATATTGCTACTCCTCCACTTTTGCCTCTACTATCTTTCCTGTATGTTCTATATCCTGAAAAAATTATATTGTTTTTATTACTCTTTGTTTCCGTTAATATCATAATATCGTAGTCTTGTATTCTTTTATGTATTTCGTTCTTCTTTCCTTGGTAACCTCTACAATTCCAAACTGCTATTTTTAGTGTGAACGTGGCCATTATTTAGTAGCGGCTCTGTGAAGTACCCGGTTGGTCTCCTTCACGTGCCACTCCTCTGCCTCTTCCTTTCCAAAAGTCTTTTTTAATATCACCTACTATCATCCTTTGTCTTCTATTTTTTTCCTCTAGTTCTAACTCCTTTCTTCTTTGCGTAATTTCTTCTTTAGTTCTACCTACTTCTTCTTGATCACTTATCCTTAATTCTTTTTGTTCTGGTCCTTGTATCATTTCTTGTATGATTCTTCTGAATTCCCAATCGTGATCTGTATAATACTTCAACTTCGCCGCCAAATTTATAATAATATCTCGTTCTTTATTCAATCCTGCCGGGATCTTTTGTATTGGCTCTGCTCCATTGTCTTGTACCTCTTCCTCTGTTGTTTCCGTTTCATTTTCATTGTCTGATACTTCCGCATCCCATCTATCTTCTCCCCGTTTCATACCTTGGTTATATGCAAGACCTCTCTTTTCTTTTGTTATCTCCTCGCTTCTATTATCAAATTGTTTATAGTATTCGTTATTATTATTTTTACCTTGATGATTTTTGTTTGTATTCCCTTTATCTTTATACGTTGTAATTCTTCTTTGTTGATTATTCTCCCTTTCCTCTTCATATACTATTGTTTTCCTTACTGCCGGAAAAACTTCCCTTTTATCTCCGTCTCTTCTTTGTGATGGTAACTTTGGCCATTCCGTCGGTTTCTCATACCTGCCATATTCTTGATCCTGGTCTTTTTCTTTCCCTGCTAATATTCGTTCTGCTTCCCTGCGAGAAACATTTGAGTATCCCATTATCCAATTAATGTTCTTATTCATTTCATATATTTTACATCCTCTGAATGTGGATCTGTGTTTTCCTCCACAATTTCTACATTTGTTTTCCTTCGTGCAATTTCCATGGGCTGTTTCTCCACAGATGATGCATTTCTCCTCACTTTTACAGGCCGATTTGATATGGCCATATCTGAAACATTTGAAACATTGTTTCACTGCCGAAATAAATGGTCTAATCTTAATCGCCGTGCTTCTTCCAAATAAATCCAGCTTTTTCCGCACTGTATCTCCATTAAATGTAATTATTAAGTTTCCTGTATCCTCTTCTATTAATTTTTTCTCTTCCTTGTCCCATTTCTTTCTATACATACGACCTATCTTCTCCACGTCGTCGTGGTCATCCATTGATTCCCACAGGTCGGGTATACTGTCTCCCCAGTCTGTAATAACTCCTACGTATTTCGATCCTCTTTGGTCAATCTCCGCTGTGTACCCTATGGTGTCCGAGCTTTTGTTGATTGCTTCTAGACAAATATTAGCATCGTTACAGTTTTTAAATTTACAAAGCGCTGACGAAAATGATAGCATTATTATTTCATCTGGTTTTTTCGCCTCCTTTGTTAGTACTTTCCATATTTTAAAAAAATTCTTACCTCTTCTTGTTTGCATTGTATCCCTTTTCAATTTTAATATTATTTTGTATGTATCATTCGACCCTTCTCTAAACTTAACCTGCTTCTTTCCCACCATTTCTGAAGCATCTATTTCACTTATCTTTTCTAGCATTCCTTTATAACTTCTATATTCCTCCCTTGACCACTTCTTCCTTCCTGTTGTATCCTCCTCTGTCATCCTGACTTCGCCCGTATTTCCTTTCGTAATCTCACTTCTCGTTATGTTCGCACGTGCTGTACTCACTGTGTCTGTCTCCATCTCACTAGCCGTGTCGTACCTTGTCTCTTCCATGTTGATCTCTTCTGATTGGTCCATTGGATCTTCCGTGTTGACGTCACTCTCTTTTGATTGGTTGTTAGCGTCTTCCTTGTTGTTCGTTCTCATGGCTGCCACTTCCGCCTGTATTTTGGCGCGCTTATCCTTCGCCATCTTCTTTCCTTCTACTATCTTCCAGTCTCCTTCTTCCTGTGAATATCCCATTGTATTCTTCTCTTCTTTATTCTCCACATCTTCATTACCCGCTGATCTTTTTTGTCCAGCCATTATTCTCTCCTTTTCGTTAACTGCTGCCACATTTAACGCTGCTTTCTTGGCTTGCGGGATTTTCGTCCTATACTTTCTTGTTATTACGCTTTTATTCATATTTCCCCCTCCCGGAGGGGGAGAAATCCTATCCTCCTTCTTTTTCCCTATATTCTATTCTATTTATAATGTCCTTGTCAACCCCTAAACTACTCTCGTAACCCTCTAATTGACCTCGAAACTATCTAAACTTTCGCGATCGCTAGCTAGGTTAAAACGCGTGTGTACGCTACCGCGGCCATCACGCAACTCCCGCGTACTACTGTATCTCTCAAGATAGGTTAACTGATGTGTGACAGCGCGCTAAACGCACTATCTGCACTCGCGCAGTACACATACAGTACATACACACACGTATACATATGTGCATATCGAAACTGGCGATACTAGCACCGCCCTGGTGTCGAAAAAGTGAAAAGGACGCGACTCCAGCCAATGAAATGATGGCATGGCATGAGAGCGTTAGTAGAAGTATCTTAAAATAAAATTTTCACATTTTGAACTTTGCGTCGCAATATCTCCGCTCGTAGGGCACGTAGCGGAAAATTTTATAAGAGATACCCCCCCCTCCCCCAAATCGACCCCAAGCTATCGATCAAGCCTACTTAGAACTTGATCCGTTCACTCGTTATCGAGATCTCAACAATCTCGATACTCGCAACCCGTCGCGTCGCGTAAAAGAGTCACGGTCGGTCTCGCTCCGCGTGTACTTGGCGCGAGACACTACCGTGTCTCTTGATCCTATGGTATTACAATTTATGTCCTATTTACGTAAGACATGGTTGCCCGCAGCAAACAAGGTCTCTGTGTATGGCTGTCCTGTTCGTACAAATAATATAGTTGAGAGTTTTCACAACAAAATTTCAAAGAAATTTGGCAGTAAACATCCAAATGTGTGGATATTTATTGGTTAGTATTATATGTTATAATAGTAGTACGTGACTTAGAACATATATACCTGGAAGGAAAATGTAGGTTTGAGATGTGTCTCCAACATCTGTGCGAGATAGAGGTATTTAGGGGATGATTGTTCCCTGTGCGCATGCCGAAAGTGACAGACGCTGTAGATAGAAAGAGAGCTAAACTATAGAGAGAAGGAGAGGTAGAGAGAGAGGGAGAGGAGAGAGAGAGAGAGAGAGAGAGAGAGAGAGAGAGAGAGAGAGAGAGAGAGAGAGAGAGAGAGAGAGAGAGAGAGAGAGAGAGAGAGAGAGAGAGATGTCTTTAAAATATATGGTCAAACCATAGCTGTGTTTGAGCGGTTTAACAAGCATTACATTTCCATTTAATGAATTCTACACCATTCAAAAAGTACTAGGCAAATAAAAAAATATAGACAAAAGTTGTTCAAATTATTTAGTAGAGAAAGATGATACACTACAAAATAGGAATTTCCATTTAAAAAATTTACTTGAGCTCTACTGGGCCCAACATGGTCCCCGGATCTATAATTTAATAAGATCCTTTAAATCCTCCAAGTTTTTCTTATTTTTCCCAAACATTTTTCCCATAAAAGAAATACTTTCTGAGATAATTGGCCGTTTCCGAATTTTTATACACACGGTATGACAAGTGTATATGAGCAATGGTGCATGCGCTCGTGTTTTATGTACAGACATTTCTATACAATTTCGTGGTGTAGAATTCATTAAATGGAAATGTAGTTAAACCGCCCAAACACAGCTATTTTGACACACATTTTAAAGACATTTATTGTCGCTTCTAAAATATTTCCTTAAATTTCCTGGTGAAAAATTATTATTTCCTTCTTCTTTCAACCTCAAAAAAGATAGTAAAGCGTGTTGTACAGGTTCCTATTAAAGGTACAAAATGGTGACTTTTACATTCCTTTCTTTAAGTAATTGTAATGTGACAAATGTAACTTACATCTCGTTTCTTTCCTGCAGTCTCTGTCCTCCTCTTTCTCCTCTTTTTTTCTGTCTTTCCTTTATTTTTTTTATTTTCTGTCTTATCCTTATCCTCATCCTCATCCTCTTCAACCGTGCCTACATTCATTTCTTCGTGTCTCTTTCTTTCTCGTTCCTCTCTCCGTTTCCTAAATCATTTATATTTATTACTAAAGTAAACCAATAATAAACAAAATACATAAATTGTGTTGCCACAACTATACAGATTGATTCAGGACCTGTGCAACAAACTCTGAGGAACAATAGATCTCGCAGAAAGGATCATTTTTTGTCAAACAACCCCTATACGCGTCGTTTAGGAGTTACAACTGCGCAGACAAGACTTAGGTGACATTTATTACAATTGTGAGATGTATTATTTATTTATTGTTTCAAGTACATTTGAGACAGTTTACAAGTTTTCAAAGTGTCCACCCTAAACCTGATTGTATACTGCGCTACAGTTGGTCGCAACATGATCTCAAATGTTCGATAGAGTCCGACAATCAATGTTACGATGGTGTCATGAATGCAATCAGGATAGATACTTTAAACGTAAACTTCTGTAAACTGTCTGCAAGTGTACTTGAAACAATAAATAAATAATTACTTATAATTTAATAAATGTTACTTAAGACCTGTCTGCGCGGAGTTCCTAAACGACGCGTCAGAGAACATGGGTTTCTTGACAAAAAATGATCCTTTCTGCGCGACTTATCGTTCCTCAGAGTTGGTTGCAGAGGTCACCCTGCATATGTAATTTAATAATCTAAAAATAAAGCAATATACTAACTTTTCTTTTTCTTTCGCTTCCTTTTCTTCCTGCTTCTTTCTGTCTTTTTTCCTATCTAATTGTTTCCTCATGTCGTCTCCGTCTCGCGAGAGACTCAGTTGACTTAGCTTGTCTCTCGACCTTGATAGGGATCGAGCCCTTCTATCATCCATTTCTATCTCATTCATTTCTCTTCTCTATCTTCGTTTTCTTCTTCGCTCTATTTAATACACAATATATACATTAATAAAGAAACGGTGAAAGATTTTATAAATGTTTTATAGTATTAAAAAAAATACAAAGGATAGTAAAGGCTTAAAGTCGATTCAGACATAACTGTGTCGTGCCCGTACCGTGACTGTACCGTGCACGGACAGAAAGATTAGTTGAGAAAATTACAAAAAAGTGTGGCAAACCCATTTTTTAACGAAAACTCTTAAGAAAGGCATAATTGAAATGACAATTCTTTAAAAACTTTCATTTCAAAACCGGTTCCACTGCAGGATCACATACATATGCATATAAACTTTTGAAAAAATGTCGATATTATTTTTTCTAAAGTATTTTTATGTCATGTTTTGTAAAAAAAACTATAAATTATTAAGAAATTTTTAACATAAACAAATATTTAAAAGGCTATATCTCTGGAAGTATTCATCACAGAAGGTCAAATAAAAAATCATTTTAAAGATAATTTAATAAACTTCAAGAAACATGTGTATTTTTTTAAAAAAGATAACTCGGAAGTCCGCCATTTTGAGAAGTGTACCTAAAAACCGTTTCTTTTACGGATATCAAAAATACTATTAGTCGTATGCAAATCGGTCAAAAACCAAAATAATGAAAATTTAATAACCTTTCTATTTGATTTTAACAATTTTTTACGTAGGACTACCCATTTCCGACTTATATTGCGAGGAAATATTTATTCTCATAATTTTCGAAAGTCAAAATTTCATTTAAACCGTAATATTTCCAGAAATATTAGTCGCGCGGTATAACATAAATAATGCATTTTGTAGGTAATTTAATTCTCTTTCACTTTCATTGTATGCATTTTTTACTTTTCGGACAGCCAGAACAGATATTTTGAAAAAACGCTCGAAGAAACAGCTCTTTCCTCATTTGCCCGATGTTTCAAAAAATCTATCTCGGGAACTAATGGTCGTACGTAGTTCTACAAAAAACCAAATTGCGAGGAATTTTATCAGCTACATTTTCGCTCTGAATGTTCTTTCCCGTGAAACTAATAATTTCCGAGTTATTCGCAAAAAACCCATTTTTGTACTCTTTTTTTTTTCAAGATGGCGCAGCCGGCTCACGCTCTATGTATGGGGACTTTTAGTATGTTTAAAAGAACACTAAAATAAACCTGTATACCAATTTCCAGCTTGCCGGCAATTTTTTCATCCAAAAATCTTAATTTGACTGGCTAGTTTTGTTTTAAAAAAAGCAGAACGGATTTCTGCTTTCCAAACCTGAAGACTGTGTAGAAAATAAGTTCTATTTTGTTTTATTCTAGGATTGAGGTTTATTTTGTTGTTGTAATTGTGCAATAAAAGCCTTATTTAGTGGATGAGTAAAGTATTGAATCCTTCTTTCAATCCTTCTAATATAATTCTAAAAATGAAAAAAAATGTAATGGATTGATTAATATTTCAATTTTATTTTCTTAATTAGATCAGACAATGTATATTAACGAAACGTGGATATGTAAAGACCCTTATGTAAATCTTACCAATAAACAATAGTCGATTTAGTAAGCTATAGTAAACAAATACATTTACCTAGATAGAATAAAGAATATAAGTTTAATGTAGACATCCGTACATGAATAAGTTTATAAAGAATATTAACATAAAAAAACAAAAAATAGTAAATTGTTATTATGTTTTCTATCCTGTTTAATACATTATGTATGTGAAAGTAATAAGCCCAAGTTAGAGGCAGGAAAGAGGTGTAAAGAGCAAAAATGTTTTCATCGCTAATATTGTGA
>NW_027250165.1:0-39372 GCF_030848795.1 Temnothorax nylanderi | reverse complement strand
TGTATTTTTTTTATACTTTTATTTTATCACAAAAGATTATGTATGTGCCAAGAAATATTAATTGGATCAAGAGAAAATTTTTAATACGAAATAATACATATAAATTCGATAATTAAATGAGAAATTTGGAATAAAGTAGATAGTTATATACAGCTTTACATTGTTTCTGTATGTAATATTATATGCTAATAATTTTTTATCTTTATTTTGTCTTTTAAATGTCACAATTTTTTTAGAGTGTTTACTTAATACAATGTTTTGTTGCATTAGATCAAAGTGTGATCGAGTTCTACCTGCCTGATACAGAAATGAGCAGTGCAACTGACTGTGAGCACCAGTCCTCCTTTCTCGACACTTAAAAGAAATGAGGATATCAACATTCAAGCTGCTACTGTTCAACCTTCGACTTCATCTACTGTTCTTCCACCTGAAGGCAATCACAACTGAAGAAAAGCAGGAGAAAAGTGATCGCGAGGAAAATGAGAAGAGAAACTATTAACGGATACGGATACGGACGAGACGAGGACCATAAGAAGAATTGAGAACATTTTGATGTAAAGGGTTGGGTACGTCCCTGTAAAACGCCATATGTTTGTACAGGGTGGGTACGTTCCTAAAGTAAAAAAAACGCCCTTTAAGACCCCTTCGGGGTAAATAAAGTATACTATCTAATCTAATCTAAAATCTACAAGACCTATGTATTAAAAGATGTATTAAGAAAGGATATATCTGTCATTTCTTCACACTTCACGTAGCCATCAATTCTCATACGTTTTAACTTATGTCAAATGGATTTATAAATTTTACTGAAGCTTTACTCAACCATTTTGTTATATCTTTTGAAATATATATGGGATACAATATATATCATAACATTCATAATCTTTTACATTTATGTGCTGACATAAGAAGATTTGGGCCACTGGATAATTTCAGATGCCTTTCGTTTTGAGAACTACATGACATATATAAAAACGATTTAAAAAAAGTGAAAAACCATTGCAACAATTATAAATTAAAAGATATAAAAAGACTGAAAATGTTCGTGTGTCTCGTCTGTAATTAATATACGACGTTAATAGACTGTGATCGCTAATTAAAAACATCGCGGCGTTACTCGATTTAGAGTCCGCTCGTATCCTTTATCTATATTCCGGAAAACGACGGTAACTTATTCATTCTGAAGCCCGCGTGACACGACGACCGACGCTAGCGCGAGACGCGAGTCAAGTTGACGATTGCAAAAATCGAAACCGATAGTCCGAAAGACTGTCGGAAGTCAATATTATTGAATGCGATATATACATACCTCGGTATCCATATAAATTCCGCAAAGCACATGTATTAAATAAACATTCGATTTATTAGTTTTCCATAATCTGAACCGGCGATTCGTGTATTATTCAAGGTTATCTTTATTTCACATAATAATAATAAAAAAGAAAATGTCTTATTAATTATTTCGGCTCGTGCGGAGGAAAATTATTTAATTTTCAGATCCAATTAATTTCTAAATGTTGAGCAAGACATAATATATTAACTTCTTAATGGTGGTCTTCTTAATGTTAGCAAACACCAATAAGTAAAACATTATTCTTCGCATATTTTTCCCGATTATCGTTAATCAACTTCAGTCTGATTTCCGGCAGATGCAAAAGAAAAGTAACGTGTGTGGCGCAGAAACAGCAAGAAACGTTAGAATGCGACCGCCATGTCGTCTTGTCGAGAAGATCGCGCGGTTTTCACCGCGAGCGCGACACATCCGCCATGTTTCTCGTCGGTACTGTTTTCCTGGAAGACGCATGTCGTTGGGTCGTTTTTTTTTTTTCGGATGACGGGACACGTATTATGTATAGCGTTACTTCTGTAGTAACTTACGATAATTCCTTCGCATAAACGGGGATTTGTAATAATTAACTTACGATAATTCATTTTCGTAAATGAGTGAATTATCGTAAGTTACTACAAATCCCTGTTTATGCGAAGGAATTATCGTAAGTTACTACAGAAGTAACGCTCGCGTATACATAAATACGTGTCCCATCATTCGAAAAAAATGACCCCGCGACGAGCGTTCTCCAGAAAAACGGTATCGACGAAAAACATGGCGGATGTTTCGCGCTCGCGACGAAAACTGCGCGATCTTCTCGACGGGACGACATGGCGGTCGCACTGGCTGAGCGCGATTACTCGCGTCAAACGAATATGAAGCGTTGCGTACTTACAGGACAGGAGAGGCGAGGCACGGTACTCGGATGTAAATTGTCTCGATCGTGGATCGACATTACACATCACGCTCGCTCGCGACCGAATACGATTACGATCGAAGCTGATCGAAAGATCCACGCCGCGTCGCGACATCAAAGGCCGTATCGCGCGGTGTTCTGATGGGAACTGTCCCCCACCCCCATCCCACAAATTCCTACGCGCGGCGTACTTGCCGAAATTACTACGCGCGCGATAACGAAAACACGCGATTGGCCAAAATAATTAGGTGATCCTCGAGCGTTTGAATTTCGAGAAAAGCTCCCTGGCGACGAACGCAACGGCAAATAGAAAAGAAATACAGCGATTTCCGCGAATCTATGGGTGTATTCGTTTACGCAGGGCTGCGTGCAAAAACATTACCCGAGTGCTAAAAATCCTACAGCATATGTTACGTGTATAAATTTTCAGCGCTCAGGTGATTTCTGCACGCAGCCTTGCGTAAACGAATGCACCCCATAAAGATAACTTTTATATATATATATATATATATATATCAAAAAGTTATCTTTTATAACAAAAATACATTTTACAATGTTTAAACTTAATTCTAGAATTTTTTACGATCCACTTAAACTGTTAGTTTTTTAACAACAGCTGCTTGAAAATTGGCTGGGGTCAAATTGACCCCGTGTGACAAACGTATTCGAAAAAAGAGGTGTGATAACCGAAGGTTCAATGTAATGAATCAAAATCCAATATAATACTTTTCTGCTTTTTTATGGAAATTTTAAAAATTACGTAAATGTTTGCAAATTTTATGTTATGTCGTATTATAACGGATTTTGCATCGTTACATTTAAATTATTCTTTAAATTATATTTATTATTTTTTTTAGATTTTCCTCTTTATTTCAATATATATTACTCGGAATATACTTCTTGGTACCAAGACCAAGGATTTGTGAGTCAATTTGGCGTTGAGACCAGTGCCATAAGACCTCAGGGAAAAATCCACCTAATGATTTTTATAGTGTAGCTAAAGGAACGACAACAGGATTAAGCACACTAACTTTAAACCATATAGGCGCTACAATGAGAATAATACTTGGTATAGATGGAGTTAGAAGCATTTGGCGAATTAACAAGGACCCTGAGAAAAGAAAAGGAATAAATAGCAAAGTTTTAGTACTATCTGATGGTAAAATAACCTTTAGGATTCATGCAACTGCCATTTAGAAGAAATATCACTTCGAGAGCTACACATTACCAGCAATAAAGATAACAAATATTTACATAAATTTGCAACTCCAAAATCATTTGCACCGAACCTATAGAAGAAATTTCATACTCCAAAGAAACAGGAAGGTTGATAACAACAGAGGTTGAAACACCTAGAACAATATTTCACTGCATGAAAAGGTCTAATAGAACGGTTCAGAATTCAATGAAACAGGATTTGTTCAAAAATGAAAAAATCAACTCTAAAGTAGTAAAGATTGTAAAAAATACGATACCCACTACCATAGTTAGATATCCAAATGAATCAACATTGATGCATCGACAACTAATAGCGGCATTATCTATACAACGGTCAAATGTCAACTTAACTCCTGAAGAGGAAGAAGAATTTCAAAAATGCATTGACTCGCTTAAACATGGCAGGTCTTCAAATCAACTGGAAATTGAAGACGCAGATCCTGATTTATCTTTTGACTAAACATTTGTTTATTATTGGTGGTAATATATCTTATATATATAATATATAAAATTAGTATGTAAATAAATATCAGACCTTTGTAAGAAAGGTTCGTAATATAATAAAGTACATTTATAGCAAGACACGAATTTATAAGACGAGATTCAACATGTACATGTAGGAACAGTTGCTCAATATTTTAAGTGATGAGAAATATAGAACTATACACAATGATGGTCAAGTTTTTCCACCATCTCATGCCGTTTATCGCTCTATATCTGAGACGATTATAAATAGTAAGTCCCACATAACGCCAAAACACATTTACACAATTTTGAAAAATGACAGAAGTGGCATGTACATAGTGCTGTATTGAAAACATTTGGAATTAATAAAAGAGATACATACGATGACTCGAAAGACAGTTCTTATAATATAACTGAATTGAATAACAGTTCTACTTGCGAGAAGGCAGTGAAAAAGTTTCAGTTATTGATTTCAGAAGAAAAGTGGGCACAAATAAAGCCTAATAGTACAAAAAACAAATCTCGTTTTAAACGTAATTACATATCATTGCAAGCAGAAAAATGGATCCACATTTTTGCAGATAAAATATGGCAACAGACTAAAATACCGTGCGCATTCACATTTAAGCGTGGAAAAAATATATAAAAATAACGATGCTAAATGCTATGCAACATTTAGAAGTAGTTGCAACGAATGTGGTACGAAACTTGTGGGCACTTTATATAGTAAGCCCGTGAAAGGAAATAATGTAATTTTTGAGTGCACGCTGAGAGGTTTTTCTGCACAAGTTAGTCATAAGAAGAAAAGACAATTGAGAGGTGAATTGCGAGAAAGAATTGCAACTGAGTTGGTAAGTGGCAATAAAAATGCCAACGTATGGCGTAATAAAGAAGCCAATAAAATGACATTTGGCGATGATATCCCACCAATTTTATATAATACGACAGTTTTGCGCAAAGCTAAACAAGAAGAAATGGACAAACGTTTACAGCTGGAAATACAGATCCATTAAAAAATTTACAAATCGCAAAGCACATTAGATGTGCTGGTATTATCCATAGTATAGGAATGGATCCCTTTTATTGTATGTACTGGACTCAAGAGCAACAGCTTATGTACAAAACAGTCCATAAAAATAAGAACAGTCTTATGGAAATAGACGCCAGTGGAGCGCGCGCACGAAAAAGCGACGCAAAACGGAGCAACGACAGAAAACTCGGAGTAAGACGACGATCGTCACGGATTCGCGCGAAAAAATCGCGACGCGATAAATCCGGTAGGTTCGTTGGATCGAACGCGAAATATAATGACAAAGTAACTTTTCGTAATACAAACAAAATTTGACACCGAGTGTGTACAATAGGACACGACGCACGATGTAAACAAGGTAGTGCGCGCGCGAAAGCAACGACCGCGGCGCGTGACCGTGAGACCCGAGCAGTTTGCGAAAGCACACCGCGCCGCGTACACGCATTTCGAAGCGGACGTAATTTGCGTAGCGAAATGGAGCGATTCGCGAATACAAGAAGTGAGAGACGTGAAATTGTGGCGCGTAAGATAAACAGATCTACCGTAGCGTTGCAGCAGGAACTACGAGCCGGTCTAAAAAACCGTAACGATAGCCTGCCAGGTACACGGCCAGGGCAACAACCCATAGCCAATGGCGGGGATAGATGTTACAGGAAGTATTGGAAAGAAATTACGTCTTCCTAATAACAAAAAATCTCCACATTTATTCCTATATAAATGCGTTTGCGCTTCTAAACTTGGCAATTTTCCAGTTTTCCAAATGGTATCCGCAAAGCAAGATGCAGCCATAATAAGCTATTTCTTTTCAAAAATTATAAGAAATGGTGCTCCGAAACCTCGAATTGTCGTAACGGATTTTGAAAAGGCATTAATGATAATTATATAGATATTCCATCATGTTACATGAGACTAGATGTAAGCCATTTTATAGCTAAGATTGCTAAATAGGATTGTCTAAAAGGTAGGGCGATTAAAATACGCCAATTTTTCCTAAGATGCTTAGGAAAATTATATCAGATGGATAACTTTAATGAAACATACAAATTTCGGAAATCCATATTAATCGTAGCGTTAAGCGAAGAAACAGGCTATGACAATGATAAGTCATTATTATTACCTTCCGAGATACATCTAATAAAAATTAATAATATGAGTAAAGGAATTACGATTGAAGATCCGGAAGAATATGAGAATACTCAGTTGTGATCGTCGGAATCATCTCTTTTTCATTTTATTAATCTTGACCACTTATAAGTAAGTTTCCACCATAAATTATTTTCGTCTATATCGCAGATTATGACTTTGATTTTACCAAAATGTATAGTATTCTATACAGTATTAGGCACAAAGTATATAAGGACTTATTTTTGCCGTCACCGATTACAATTCTTCGGAGATCAATTTTAATTTGGGGACTCCATTTTTCGCGCTTTCCATCTTTTTACTGACGAAATTTGTCACAACATTTTATTGATTTTTTACTGCATTTTATTGTAACTTACATCATGCCGTTTAAAATTATTGATTTATACTTACGCAATTAAGTCTGACATTAATCATAGCTATTTTATCTAACTGTTTTAACATAATAATGCGTTCGATTATTATTTCATCTTAAGTATTTTACCAGATCATTATAAAATTACTACACTGAGAAAAATGTCCAGCAACGTTAATCGGGAAAAAGCGTTCAACTACTCTTTCCGATCTATTTCGAACGGATTTGGAGTTGTCCGATGAAGCAACCCGAGTCGAAATTTTAGACCTATTTTCGACCTGAATTTTCTAACATCTGTAGATGCTAGAGGATCAATGTAGGTTTAATTTACACGGAAACTTTAGTCCTACTTAGCGTCTCTAAGATAGCAAAAAACGCACAAAATGCCGCTTGTAGGTTCTAAAGAGGACTTCAGTAAAGCCTCGTAAAAACCTCCAGGTCCTCTGGATGATCAGGTCCAGAGGACCCGGAGGTTTTCACGAGGCTCTTACTGAAGTTCTCTTTAGAACCTACAAGCGGCATTTTGTGCGTTTTCTGCTATCTTTATAGAGACGCTAAGTAGGACTAAAGTTTCCGTGTAAATTAAACCTACATTGATCCTCTAACATCTACAGATGTTAGAAAATTCAGGTCGAAAATAGGTCTAAAATTTCGACTCGAGTAACATATGTTGCAATAATTAGTTGTGGCGCGCGCATTATTTAGCTATAAAAGATATAGTTTTGCAAAGACAACAATAAGTGTTTGCAAACTTATACACAGAAAAAAATATTACCTTATTTAGAGAATATCTTTATTTTTGACATGTAAATCGATCGAAATCGAATTTGCTTTTCGCTTCGCAGACGGGTCTGCTTATATACGCGGCTGGATGTATTTTAAATGTGAGAAAACTTTTCTCGCCATGCGCCGCCTAGCGGCGTGTTGCAAACTACCGTCGACTGACAAGGGAATCTCGCAAACTCGAAAATTCTGATTTTAACTAAACTTTCCACACACGTAAGGAGAAGGAGGGTAAAAAATGAATTGAAAAATTTTTCGTTGCTGCTCAAAACCGTTCTAAGGGGTGAAACCACCCCTCATATGTAGAGCTTTTTACTTTTCTCGATATATCTCGAAAAATATTTGAGATATCAACAAATGTTTTATATGAAAGTTTTATGGTAAAATCTCCTCTATTCAATAACATTAATATTTTTAAAAATAATTTTTTAAACAAAATTTTTATTAAAAATTAGAATTTTTTTTTCAAAATCTCATTAATGTGATTAATTAGAGATATTAACCATAAGTTTTATTTACCATAAAACTTTTATTTGAAACATTTTTAGATATCTCAAATATTTCTCGAGATATATCGAGAAAAGTAAAAAGTCGCTCTACATATGAAGGGTGGTTTCACCCTTTAGAACCGTTTTTGGGCAGCAACAAAAAATTTCTAAATTTATCTTTTTACTCCCCTCCCCCCCTTACATGTGTAGAAAGTTTCATTAAAATTAGAGTTTTCGAGTTCGTGAGGTTCTCCTGTGATAGAAACATGTCAAGAGACACGGTAGTGTCTCGTGCCAAGTACACGCGGAGCGAGACCGACCGTGACTCTTTTACGCGACGCGACGGGTTGCGAGTACCCAAGATGTTGAGATCTCGATAACGAGTGAACGGATCAAGTTCTAAGTAGGCTTGATCGATAGCTTGGGGTCGACTTTGGGGGGGTATCTCCTATAATATTTTCCGCTACGTGCCCTACGAGCGGAGATATTGCGACGCAAAGTCCAAATGTGAAAATTTATTTTTAAGATACGGAGATACGTCGTCGTCTCTCAATCAATATAACATATATATATCAGAAAATGTCACTTTCACTTTTTCGACGCTGGCGGCGCAGGTATCGCCAGTTTCGATATCGCGCGCGTATTTCGATCGATCTAGTAGGCAAATTAAATAAGGTCGATAGACTTATCGGTCAGGAGGAAGATTTCTATTTAGGTAAATTAGGTATTAGGTATATAATACATATTGAGTCAATTGCTTCATGTTTATCTGGAGAGATTTCGTATCCTTACATCGTATTACCACCGCTGCCGGAAAAGAAGGTTCTCTACGCTTGGCAGAAAGTGCCGCTAGGGAATTTTTAAGTCGATTCTTATGAATCAAGCTTGAATTCGACGTCTAGGTATCCCAGGTTGCCGATGACGAGGTCCAGATAGTGCGCTTCATAGTTTTCGGTGTCCAGGTGTAATAATACGTTGAATTCGATGTCTACGTGTCCCAGGTTGCCGATGACGAGGTCCACATAGTGCGCTCCGTAGTTTTCGGTGTCTACGTGTATTAATACTTTGAATTTGATGTCCACGTGTCCCAGGTTGCCGATGACAGGATCCAGATAGTGCGCTTCATTGTTTTCGGTGTCCAGGTGTAATCGTACGTTGAATTCGATGTCTAGGTGTCCCAGGTTGCCGATGACGAGGTCCACATAGTGCGCTCCGTAGTTTTCGGTGTCTACGTGTATTAATACCTTGAATTCGATATCCACGTGTCCCAGGTTGCCGATGACGGGATCCAGATAGTACGCTTCATAGTTTTCGGTGTCCAGGTGTAATCGTACGTTGAATTCGATGTCTAGGTGTCCCAGGTTGCCGCTGACGAGGTCCACATAGTGCGCTTCGTAGTTTTCGGTGTCCAGGTGTAATAATACGTTGAATGCGATGTCTAGGTGTCCCAGGTTGCCGATGACGATGTCTAGATAGTGAGCTCCGTAGTTTTCGGTGTCTACGTGTATTAATACGTTGAATTCAATGTCTAGGTGTCCCAGGTTGCCGATGACGAGGTCCACATAGTGCGCTCCGTAGTTTTCGGTGTCTACGTGTATTAATACCTTGAAATTGATGTCTAGGTGTCCCAGGTTGCTGATGACGAGGTCCAGATAGCGCGCTCCGTAGTTTTCGGTGTCTAGGTGTAATAATACCTCGAATTCGATGTCTACGTGTCCCAGGTTGCCGATGACGAGGTTTACATAGTGTGCTTTGTAGTTTTTGGTGTCTAGGTGTATTAATAACTTTAAATCTGAATGTAGGACACGTAGATATCGAATTCGAGGTATTAATACACGTAGACACCGAAAACTACGGAGCGCACTATGTGGACCTCGTCATTCGGCAACGTGAGACACCTAGACATCGAATTCAACGTATTATTACACCTGGACACCGAAAACTATGGAGCGCACTATCTGGAACCCGTCATCGGCAACCTGGAACACGTGGACATCGAATTCAAGGTATTAATACACCTGGACACCGAAAACTATGGAGCGCACTATGTGGACCTCGTTATCGGCAACCTGGGACACTTAGACATCAAATTCAAGCTTGATTTATAAGAATCGACTTAAAAATTCCCTAGCGGCAGAATTAAAATTATGTCATGACATAATAAAAATTCGCTAAATTAAAATTATGTCTAGACATAATAAAAATTGGACGAATAATAGTAACCTTTCGGAAGTAGAGGTTTTAAGCTTGAAATTTAAATTTTATTCATTTTTAAAGATAAATTTAGTGTTCCTTCAATTTTTGTGAGAAATGTATAATTTACTTTTACTTAAATATTATTAATTTTTATGTATTTTTGGTATTGCTAATTTTGTGAATAATTAAAAAATAAAAAATAAAAATGTTTTGCAGATCCTTGCTTAACACTACAAATAGGTGATATCAGTACAAAATTACCTTTTTCAAAAAAGGTAAAAAAAAGTGCCAAGTACACGCAATGTATTTTGTAAATTCAAAATTTAACCTAAGTGGTAGCTTTATATCTTTTTCACAAAATTATATTATCTAACTTAACTCAAGTGACATGTATTTAAAAAAAAAAGATGTAAAATCTTTAATTTCTTCTTCACAAAATTATATTACCTAACTTAACTCAAGTGACATGTATCTAACCTAAGTGGTAGCTTTATATCTTTTTCACAAAATTATATTACCTAACTTAACTCAAGCGACATGTATTAAAAAAAAAGATGTAAAATCTTTATTTTCTTCTTCACAAAATTATATTACCTAACTTAACTCAAGTGACATGTATTTCAAAAAAAGATGTGAAATCTTTAAATTAAATTGCGCCAATTGTAAAGAGAATATGTATATTGCTTTGAAAGATAATTGTTATGCAACTACTTTAAAGAAATAAAACCCAAATGGTATCTTCGTATTCCTATTCAAGGGTCTTCCTATTCTAAACCCAAGTGATAATAGCTTCTTAATTCTCTTTAACAAATTTTTAATATTACAAAGAATTATTTTAATTACAAAGAATTAAAGAAGTAACAGTTGTTTAGAAATCAGCATGAGTCGATAACAAGGGTAGGGACGGACTGAGCTAACCTGGTAAAATAGAACTATGATAAGAGCGAGATCAATAAAGCAGTTCCTTTCTTTACCGACCCCCGTAAACGCACTACCAATCAACCTGCGTTGCTGCGGTTGTCTCACTGCAACCGATCCTTCTAGTACTATTCATGCGCGTTGGCGCTTCACGATATTCCCGCGCGACGCACCTTCCTGCGCGACGCAGGCGCGTCGTCACTTCGTGGTGTAACTGCGCGAGCGACGACGATCGGATCGTCTCTCATTCCCGGGCGCTCAACTAGTGAGCATCTCTTAGTAATGCGTAGATACGCACTTAAGATTAGCGATCTTTCGAGAGACGATTGATCAGACGGTTGATCAGACGAAATTCTGCCGAGAACACCGAGTCATTTTTCCTGAAATCCGAGAAAGACGAGAGGACGCTAGCCTATTTCCTGACGATACGACTGAGAAGGAAGGCTATTACGAAGGAAGTCTATTCGTACGGGCTAAGGCAGCCATTATTACATTGAGAAGGACGACTAATCCTTCTTGCCGAGAGCGGCCATTATTGTATTGAGAAACCCGAGAATACATGGCAAAGATTATTCTGGAATCTTTATTCCAGAACGAAACGATTGTTTCAAAGTATAAGGTAACATTTCCTTATTTTCAAAGCAACCAAAATCGAGTTTACATGGCATAGTGGCTATTAAGCCTATTCTATGATTTGGTTGCAGGGACGTTTCTAGCAAAGCATTAACGTTCTCAAGAAGCAATTCTGCCGTTATGCGCATAACATATAAAGAGAAAAAGGCCTAATTTCCTTTCATAACTGTACAGTAAAGATTGATAATACTTTTAATACTATAATATCTTATTTCGTTTATTCTTGTTAAGAAATTCTATTGCGTTTTTGAAACATGATTCGAATCAACTATAACTTAATTAATAGATTTACTTATCTGAGTTTATATTGCGTCGTATGAATTCTATGTTTATGTGGACTGTATTCCAGTCATGATAGTATTTAGTTTAACATGCTTATTCACATATTTACATGCGCATAATTCAATATACCTTGCGAATTTGATAAGAAATATCTCATGCAAATTTTATCTAATTCAATGGTGATCGAAGTTAAAAAACACGATAATTAATTTATCTTTCTTTCTAGGAATGAGAAAACTGTTTGATTTCTTTTGCTAAAATATACACACAACACTTCTTCAGTAATATTAAAGAATTTAGTTTCTTTACTACTTAAAGAATAATTCAAACTAGAAAATACTTATTCAAATATAATTTGACTAAACTTCAGTCATCAATGACTAAGATTCCATGCGACTATTCATAAATTTATTTCTATGCAATTCAATCATTTTGTGTATTCTTATTTATGAAACTCATTATACTATTCTTGTATTTTGTGATTTCAACACGATTCACATTCTGTTTAAATTAAGGAAGTATATTATTTGCTGCATCGCTGCGCAACTCAAATGTAACCACGCTATTCAACATATCTTCAAAATTATATGTTACTCTTTTACTAATTAATTTAGTGAACTGTTCTTTCCTTCCATTCAGAGAAAACATATTCTTCCCAGCGCCTATACATAAATTTTGGTCCTTCGAGCCGGATAAAGAGATTCGGATAAAAAGAGTCAGATTCAGAGAATAAAAACTAGAAAGGCGTTTAGTTATTGTTGAGAATTACAACTCAAGAATTCAAACTGAGTATACAGTCCGTTGGGGGAAAGAGCAGTGCTTTGAATTGAAAATATCTTGTTTATGTAAAGTGCTGTTTACGGGTGGGTTAATTTTATTCAAAACACAGTACAATGACTGACAAAATGAGGGTTAGTCACGTTATTAACCGATTAGAGCAACAGCTCTCAACGAGTAAGGTATTAATAGAAGCTTATGACAATTTCATTAAAGCCGATCCAGTAAATATTACAAACCAGAGAATAAGCTCATGTCTGTCCTCTCTAAAGTTATCATGGGATCAATTCAATATTATCAACGATGCTATTATGATAGCCATTACAAAAACTGAACCAAACGAAAGAGATTCCATTTATAATCATGCCTATTTTAAAACTCATTCTTTCATAACTACGAGAGAACGTTACTTCGAGACAATTGAAAAGCTAAATTCCCATTTTAATTCTTATCAAGAACCGAGTACTACTTCAACGTTAACGCAATCTGTTTTTCAGCCTTCTAGTATCCCTACTTCCGTGCAACATACGCGGCTACCGGAAATCAGTATTCCGAAATTTAGTGGGTTACCAAACGAATGGTTGTCCTTTAAGGACTTTTTTCTTTCTATTGTTGGGAATAATTCTAGAATATCAGCAGTGGAAAAACTGCAATACTTGAAAGCGAGTCTTACAGGATCCGCAGCTCTCCTCCTTAAGAATACTAGCGTCACAGCTGATAATTTTCAAAAGGCGTGGGACTCGTTAGTGCTGTTTTACGAAAACAAGAGATTGTTGGTTAATGACTCATTACAATCCTTACTTTTTCTTAAGCGAATGATTAGGGATTCTGCTAGTGAACTCGAACATTTATATTCCTCGATTAATCAGATTTATCGAACATTAGAAACCCTTGGTCGTCCCGTTGAACATTGGGATGACTTCTTAGTTTTTATCGTTGCACAACGGTTAGATGCTGAGTCACTGAAGGCATGGGAGCATAAGTTAGGATCCTCAAAAGACCCCCCTACCTGGGCTCAGTTTAATGAATTTTTGTTTTCACGCTTACTTTCGCTTCAAGCGTTTGAGAAATCTCGTCATGGAAAAGCATTAAATCAGACACGAATACAACCTGCAACTGCGAAGGTTCATCATCAGGGAAAATCTAAGAACTCAGTTTCAGTCAATCAACCGTCTTGTGCAATCTGTAAAGAACATCACTATACTTCTTCGTGCCCCCAGTACTTAAATAAAACCATTCAACAGAAACTAAACATTATCACCAAAAATAAGCTTTGTTACAATTGCTTAGGACGACACAAGGTAGTCGATTGTCGCGTAACAACCAGATGTTTGAAATGCGCAAAGAAGCATCATACCACTATACACCAAAATAAGTCGAATCCTCCTATGAAGAAGGAAACTCCTAATACTAAAGAGGAATCTTCAACAAATAAATCTACGGACGCTAAAGTGTTGCATTCTTCAATAAACAAACCTGCTAAGACTTCACAAGTATTGTTAGCTACCGCGAAAGTAACTCTCGTGTCTGAGTACGGAGAAACTACTCAAGTTAGAGCCTTAATTGATCAGGGATCGGAAGTTTCTATTATAAGAAATAGAATAGTTCAACGACTTCGTCTTAAAAGAAAGCACTCATCTTCAACTTTAATTGGAATTGGAGATCTATCTAATAAAACAAAAGGTATTACTTCATTTACATTAAAGCCACATTTCGAATCCGACGTAGAGTATAAAGTAACTGCTCAGATTCTCAGTAAATTGACGTCGTCAATTCCATCTAAGAAAGTGGATTTATCTTTATGGCCTCATTTAGAAAAACTGAAGTTAGCTGACCCTGAATTTAAACAACCAAGGTCCATTGATCTTATATTAGGAGCTGACATGTATTGTCATATAATAGAAGAAGGGATTGTTAGGGGAACAGAACATGACCCTATCGCCCAATGTACTACATTAGGATGGATTGTTTCTGGTCCAGTTAGCAATTTAGATATGAACATTAAAGCTCAGGGATATCATGTTAAGGTTGAAGAAAACCTTCATGACTTATTGAAACGTTTCTGGGAAACGGAAGAAATTCCCAATTCTAAAACCGTAACTTTGACTCCTGATGAGCAAGAATGCGAGGACCATTTTATGGATACTCACTGCCGAGATGCAAGTGGAAGATATGTAGTCAGACTTCCATTTAAAGATTCCACCGATAAACTGGGAAATTCTAAAATAAAGGCTACTAAAGTGCTTAACAGTTTGAACCATCGATTTTTAACCAATCCGGATTTAGCCAAATTATACAAAGAATTCATTCATGAATATGAGGAATTAAATCATATGGTCCGAGTCCCCAACTCACAACCAGAACCTGACCGAGTTTACTACCTTCCTCACCATGGAGTTTTTCGAGAAAATAGTCTTACGACGAAATTACGGGTAGTATTTAATGGTTCAAGTAATACCACAACAGGAGTCTCTCTTAACCAATTACTCCATTCTGGAGCGAATTTACAATTAAATCTATTTGATGTCCTTATTTGGTTCCGATTACATTGCTATGTCTTTTTCGCGGACATTGAAAAAATGTACCGACAGATTTTAATTCACCCTGATGATTGGAATTATCAAAGAATTCTGTGGATGGATCAATTACTTAAAACCATCATAATTTTTGCTTTAATAACCGTTGCGTACGGACTTACTTGTGCACCCTTTCTCGCTTTGCGTTCATTTATTCAACTGATACGTGACGAAGGACATAGATTTCCACTAGCTCTTCCTACTGTAAAGAAAGGTCGCTATATGGACGACTTCTTTGGAGGTGCGGACACGGTCCGAGAAGCTGAGTTGGTAGTTCAACAAGTAGACCATCTCTGCATGGCGGGGGGTTTTCCCTTAAGGAAATGGATCAGTAATAATTCTGACATTTTGAAATTCATTCCTTTAGATCATCGAATTGATGTACACTCTATTCAAATTGACGACTCTACTCTAGTTCATGCTCTCGGATTGTGCTGGCAACCCTCCACAGACCAGTTTCACTTTACCTTGAATTTAACTACTCCTAGTATTATTACCAAAAGAACAGTTTTATCAACTGTAGCAAAATTGTTTGACCCGCTAGGGCTTCTTTCACCCATCATTATTTCAGCTAAAATCTTTATTCAAGAACTATGGGCAAATGGACTTGGGTGGGATGATGAACTCCCGCCTCCTTTCTCTAATAAATGGATAAAATTTATGAATCAATTACAAGAAATGCCAAATTTTACCTTTCCGAGATGGCTTGGGTTTCAAACTACGGATGATCTAGAAATTCATGGATTCAGTGATGCCTCATCAAAGGCAATAGCAGCCGTCGTTTTTATACGATCGGTATCTAAGGAAGGCTATGTAACAGTACAGCTGGTAGCATCGAAAACTAAAGTTGCCCCCTTGAAAAAGCTAACTATACCAAGATTGGAATTAGCTGCGGCTGTTTTACTTGTCAAATTAATAGTTCAAATTCTATCAGTACTGGAACGACATGGAATACCTATTTTTGGTTGGATTGACTCCGAGGTAGCTCGAACATGGATTACGAACCATCCATCGAGATGGAAGGAATTTGTGCAAAACCGAGTATGTTTTATACAAGAGACCTTGCCACAGGTCCTATGGAAGTTAACTCCTGGTAATCAGAATCCTGCAGACTTAGCCACACGAGGCTTATCACCTGCTCAGTTGATGGAACATGTTGAATGGTGGACTGGACCACAATGGCTACGGCAAGATGCTTCCACCTGGCCACAAGAATCGAAGGTTTTATCTCACAAGGACAATCTTGAAGAACGTTTAACTCAAGTAGCTGTAGGAATAAGTGTAAGATCAGAAAATCCTTGGGATCTTCTTAATCGATATTCAAACTTCACTAGACTTTTACGTATCACTGTCTGGTGTTCTAGGATCATAGCTAGATTTCGTAAATCCTCTTTTTTATCCATAACTGATTTGATAACTACTCAGGAATTGGAAAGGGCAAAACTTTATTGGGTAAAGGCAGTTCAAAAATTCTCTTTTAACACAGAACTTAATCTTATATCGAATGGACAACCGCTACCTAAGTCGAATTCTCTTGTACGACTCACACCTTTTATTGATCCAAGTGGATTACTTAGAGTCGGAGGACGTCTTAAATTTTCTCTACTGCCACCTGAGGCTAAACATCCATTGATTCTGCCTAGAAACTCACCTCTTTCTTCTCTGATAATAGCAGACGCACATTCACGCACCATGCATGGTGGAACTCAACTAACGTTATCCTTCATTCGAAATGAGTATTGGATCATTGGGGGTCGAGCTCCAGTAAGATCGTTAATACTTAAATGCGTAAAATGTGCTCGGTATCGCCCACTAAAAGCTCAACAATTAATGGGACAACTCCCGACTGAGAGAATAACTCCTTCGCGTCCCTTTTTTCATTCTGGAATTGACTATGCAGGTCCGTTTTATATTAAAACATGGAGAGGAAAAAATGCTCGTACATACAAAGGTTGGGTCGCACTATTTGTGTGCGAAGCCACGTCTGCGGTGCATATCGAATTGGTAACGGACTATACTACGGATGCATTTATGGCTGCCTATAAAAGATTCACTTCAAGAAGAGGTATCTGCGCTACTCTACGAAGCGACTGCGGAACAAATTTTAAAGGAGCTGATGCCGAATTACAAAGGCTATTTCAGTCCTCTTCTAAGGAATTAAATTCTCTTGCTACACTGCTTGCTAACGATGGCACTCAATGGCGTTTTAATCCACCCTCTGCACCTCATTTCGGTGGCAAGTGGGAGGCCGGAGTAAAATCAGTCAAATACCATTTAAAAAGAGCCGTTGGGGAAGCTTTGCTGACTTACGAGGAAATGACCACCCTTCTAACTCAAATAGAAGCAGTCCTTAACTCTCGCCCATTAAATCCACTATCCGAGGATTCAGACGATCTAAATGCTTTAACTCCCGGTCATTTTTTGATAGGTAGTTCTCTAGCAATCATACCTGAACCTTCCCTGGAAGAGGTTAAACTTTCTCGACTTTCGCGATGGCAGCGTACTCGTCAGATGATGGATAGTTTCTGGTCACGTTGGTCAAAAGAGTGTCTTCAGCGTTATTTAACTATGTCTAAATGGAATCAAGTGAATCCCTCCATTAAGGAAGGTGATCTGGTTTTAGTTGTTGATGAGCGGTACCCTCCCTCGAAATGGCCTCTTGGAAGAATTATTCAAACTTATCCAGGTCAAGACGGTCTGACAAGAGTAGTATCAATTCGGACCCAATCCTCCGTTTTAAAGCGACCCATAGTCAAAGTTTGCCCACTTCCTATTTTTACGAATGAATAATAAATAATTCGCTAACAGTGGTTAACGAAGGCGGGGGGAATGTTTAGAAATCAGCATGAGTCGATAACAAGGGTAGGGACGGACTGAGCTAACCTGGTAAAATAGAACTATGATAAGAGCGAGATCAATAAAGCAGTTCCTTTCTTTACCGACCCCCGTAAACGCACTACCAATCAACCTGCGTTGCTGCGGTTGTCTCACTGCAACCGATCCTTCTAGTACTATTCATGCGCGTTGGCGCTTCACGATATTCCCGCGCGACGCACCTTCCTGCGCGACGCAGGCGCGTCGTCACTTCGTGGTGTAACTGCGCGAGCGACGACGATCGGATCGTCTCTCATTCCCGGGCGCTCAACTAGTGAGCATCTCTTAGTAATGCGTAGATACGCACTTAAGATTAGCGATCTTTCGAGAGACGATTGATCAGACGGTTGATCAGACGAAATTCTGCCGAGAACACCGAGTCATTTTTCCTGAAATCCGAGAAAGACGAGAGGACGCTAGCCTATTTCCTGACGATACGACTGAGAAGGAAGGCTATTACGAAGGAAGTCTATTCGTACGGGCTAAGGCAGCCATTATTACATTGAGAAGGACGACTAATCCTTCTTGCCGAGAGCGGCCATTATTGTATTGAGAAACCCGAGAATACATGGCAAAGATTATTCTGGAATCTTTATTCCAGAACGAAACGATTGTTTCAAAGTATAAGGTAACATTTCCTTATTTTCAAAGCAACCAAAATCGAGTTTACATGGCATAGTGGCTATTAAGCCTATTCTATGATTTGGTTGCAGGGACGTTTCTAGCAAAGCATTAACGTTCTCAAGAAGCAATTCTGCCGTTATGCGCATAACATATAAAGAGAAAAAGGCCTAATTTCCTTTCATAACTGTACAGTAAAGATTGATAATACTTTTAATACTATAATATCTTATTTCGTTTATTCTTGTTAAGAAATTCTATTGCGTTTTTGAAACATGATTCGAATCAACTATAACTTAATTAATAGATTTACTTATCTGAGTTTATATTGCGTCGTATGAATTCTATGTTTATGTGGACTGTATTCCAGTCATGATAGTATTTAGTTTAACATGCTTATTCACATATTTACATGCGCATAATTCAATATACCTTGCGAATTTGATAAGAAATATCTCATGCAAATTTTATCTAATTCAATGGTGATCGAAGTTAAAAAACACGATAATTAATTTATCTTTCTTTCTAGGAATGAGAAAACTGTTTGATTTCTTTTGCTAAAATATACACACAACACTTCTTCAGTAATATTAAAGAATTTAGTTTCTTTACTACTTAAAGAATAATTCAAACTAGAAAATACTTATTCAAATATAATTTGACTAAACTTCAGTCATCAATGACTAAGATTCCATGCGACTATTCATAAATTTATTTCTATGCAATTCAATCATTTTGTGTATTCTTATTTATGAAACTCATTATACTATTCTTGTATTTTGTGATTTCAACACGATTCACATTCTGTTTAAATTAAGGAAGTATATTATTTGCTGCATCGCTGCGCAACTCAAATGTAACCACGCTATTCAACATATCTTCAAAATTATATGTTACTCTTTTACTAATTAATTTAGTGAACTGTTCTTTCCTTCCATTCAGAGAAAACATATTCTTCCCAGCGCCTATACAGTGAGTCACCCAGATAATTTTAATTAAATATTTATAAACTCGGTAATTAGCCGAAATATAGATTTTTAGTTATTCATGTTAAGAGAAGAAGGCGCTAGTGTTCCCGAAGGTCCGTCTGCAATCAGAATTAATATAAACGTTTTAAAAATTATTTTATAGTGAAATAAATAAATATACAAACTAATAAGCCTGTAATTATAAGCGATAGTTGCTAATTAAGTTTGTGACTCATATAATTCCATCTTGCAGAGGACCTCCGTAAAGCCAATCAACTTGCAGCTCTTAAGCCTTGTGTACACGATAGTAGCAGTTTCATTGACTGCGTTTACACGGCACCGTTAATCGGGTTTTATAACATCGGTAGTTCTTAGGCTGGCAAATCACAGCTATTCCCTTCTTCTGAAGAATGAGTGTGATTGGCTAGGGTGGCGTGTAACAGCGGTCATTGGCTTAAACCGAAACTTGGACACAGTTCTTGCATCGTGGACACCGGGCTTTAACGAGATCAAAGATGTACCAGCTGTGCAGGGTGAAGAGGTTATCTCAAACGCCCTGCCACAGCCCAATTGAGCGACTCAAATGTCATTACCGCTTACCGCTGAGAAGTACTTCTTGGCACTTCTTGCCATTTGAATCAGCATGTCAGAGCTAGTCACTACGGATTGTGGTGACTAACTACGGACACAGCACTGGACTGCCTGCAGAAGTTAATCGCATATAGCCATCTCACTGGCAATGTGCCTGATTCAACGGAGCCTAACAAGCTGCTGATTGTGCGCATTGTCGAGACAATTTGCGGTTGCTTCACCGGTCCACAGACCGGTGAGAGTGTGCAGCTGCAGATTATTAAAGCTTTGCTGACTGTAATGACAAGCCAGCATGTGGAGGTATACGAGGGTACGGTATTGTTAACAATTCGTACTGTTTACAACGTTTACTTGTCGTCGCGCAACCTGGTGAATCAAACAACAGCCTGTGCTACTCTCACGCAGATGATCAACGTGATCTTCGCGCGAATGGAGACTCAGGCGGAGGAAGAGAACGTGAGGCTTGATGGGGAACATCAGCAGGAGGGTTCTGTCATAGCAAACGGTGAAACTGAAGCTGAACTAAGTCTAGAGAATGCTCCTAGTAATGATAACATTGATTCTCAAACAATTGTCAAGAGTATTCTTGATGATGTAGTAAAATCTGTGGTGCCATTGGAAGAGGAAGTCAGTTTGGAGAACGGCAGTCCGGAGGACAACGATGACAAGGCGGCCACTGAGAATGGTAACTGCGAAATTCACCCATGTGCTGCAAAAGGATGCAGTCCTGGTGTTTCGTGCTCTCTGCAAGCTCTCTATGAAACCGCTGCCGGACGGCACTCTCGATCCCGATCGCACAAGCTCCGTTCCAAGATCTTGTCGCTTCAGTTACTTCTGGGAATCTTGCAGAATGCCGGTCCAATATTGCGCTCTAACGAGATGTTTGTTATCGCCATTAAAGTACTTGTGTGTCGCACTGTCGAAGAATGGCGTGTCTTTGGTGCCGGAAGTGTTCGAGCTGTCGTTAGCACTGTTTCTGGCGCTGCTCGCCCGTTTCAAGATAGATAGATAGGCTGGTCCACTTGATAGATAAACTTCAAATTGACAATGGTAAGCAAGTTGAACGTCAAGCACCTGCGCACAATTACATCGCTGCGGCTGCAGTCGCACCGGCGTTGCTATCAGCTAATCATATTTCTGCGCCTGTTTTGTCAGAGAAGTCCCAAATCGGTGACGTGAAAACAGAGGTTTGCATTTCTTCACTTAATCCTTCTGTCAATCTGTTGTCTTTCCCACCGAAGAACGTTATACATCTAATGTGAATTTTATGAATCAGGAGTTGGACAGCTGCATGGCGTCAGTCGGGAATACCCTAGGCCGATTAAGCACGGCTAGCGTAACATCCAGCAGCAGTTCCGGATCAGAACCTCGTGTGAAGAGTAACATTTCAACGTCAGATTTACCAACACCAACGGTTAATGGCACGTGTGACGCGGTAGATGGTTCGATTCCCAATTTTTCCAAATGCATCAACGGGAGCTATTCCAAAGAGCATAAGCTTTGACATGACCGCCGAGCGTGGCGATAAGGAATTGTTGGACAACGATTAAAAAAACAAACGCGGTTTCTTTGGTAAATTAAAATTGTCATTGAAAAATCGTAGAGGTAAAGCAATCCGCGTGACGGACGACAGATGTTTCGATCGAGAAGCTGGTGGCGACGGCGTCGATGTGTGCAGGCACAGATTACGCAGGATTATGTCGGAAGATGTAACATCATCCGGTAATGTCGCGGGCGGTAAGATATTAATAAATAACTATTACCAATTATCATATATTATTTTGTTACAATATAAACGGTTTCTGTTTTAATAGTTTTGTAGAATCGAAGATAAATCGGAAGTAATGCTAAAAAAAAGGAAAAGTTTTCCTGCAAGTTTTAGACAGTAATAAATTGTTCTTTTGATTAATTTCAGATACTACCGATGATATATTAGCGAAATACAGAAGAAAGCCAAGCGCAGCTAAGCGATACAGCTTCGGTCGAAAGCAATCAGTCCCGTACAAAAGAGGTGGAAGACGAAAGACTTTCAATCGATTCGAATAATGTAGAACTCTATTATGCTTTTGCGGATGCTAAAAGAAAATTACGTATGGTACTTAGTACTTAGCACTGCTGACCTTCAACACATTCCATGGAATACTTCAGAGGTATTTATTGTATTATTTTTCAATCATGGCGTACAAAACAAAGTGTGATTTTTTTATGGATTACTTAATTACTTAATGTTCAAATATTCGCATATAACATTTTGTTACAGAGACATTGTTAGTCGCAGAAAGAAAACGAACTGGTTGCGTTTTTACAACTACAATTGACAGAAGCTATAAACCTGCAGGATAGGGCATTACTAGCTCATCTTCATGAAACTTTACGTTGCGTGCGTCTATTTAATGACGATGGATGTAGAAAGCTCTTCAAATCACTTCGAGAGGATTATCAAAAGCGATCTCCTTATATCGCATATTTAATCAGATGTCGTCAGGGATTGCTGTCGACATTAGCTCACTTAGATAGGTACTGTTTATATATAAATATCATCTTTGTATGTAATGTATAAGTAAATGTAAGATGTTTAAATGTAAGATGTTAACCGTTTAATAATAATATTTTTCAGATTATGCGTGCGAGTTAAGTGCGATCGGGATGCTATCAATAATCATCTTGTATCCGTTTGTGTGAGGGTATTTTTGGAAAAAAAGAAGGCTTTCCTCCTGCGTTTCTGCGAAGAGTTTAAAAAGCTTACGCTAGCTGACGAGAAACAGGATCTCGTGGATAATTTTCTAGGGAAGGTCCACGTGGAAATGGACAACGATCCGATCTGGCAATGTACATGAATATAATTATTTATCTCGCAATTGATCTTAGCGGAGTGCTCAGAGACGTCTGAACTTACTTCTTACTTTCAGCGGCGAGCGCCAACCAGTTAGATTTGGCGAGTCGTGGTGGAAAGAACCGTCATGGCACGGGTATACCACAATGCGCTCTATCTAAATGAAGATGGAGATGTATATAGGGACCAGCTCTTTCACGGTCACATCAAAAAGTTGGCAAAGGTCGTAACTCATCCAAATCACAAGGACCTACACATTTCAAAAGTTTATCATTACGAATGCCCTGGTCATGGGCGCAGGCTGAATTGGCTGTAATATCGGCGTATAAGACTCCTAGGGATAAGTTGCAGTGTGTATTTCGTTGCGCGACTACCATCATGAATCTCCTCTCCATGGCGTCGGAAAGAGGCATACCTGCTGCCGACGATCTGACTCCCGTGCTGGTCTATGTCATAATCAAAGTGTGCGATTGAAAAGAGAATTGTGATTTTAGCAAGAAGAGTGATTGTTAACGTGTGCTTAATTTCAGACTAATCCGCCGTCGTTGTATCGACTGTTCAATATGTAGACAGCTTTTACGGGAATCGATTGGAGGGAGAGGAACAATATTGGTGGACGCAGTTCTGCGCCGCGATCGAGTTAAGACAATGGATTAACAGTTTCTCAAGAGTATCACGATAAATAAGATTAGATTCGATGCTGGTGATAATGTAGAAATGTATCATAATCATAATTTGACGATTTCATAAAGAAGAAGACCAATATCTTGTGTAAAGCTAGCTGAACAGTTTTATGCTTTCAGTATCTTAATTAAAATTCTTAAATAGCCTCTTAAATAGTCTAACTGTTAGTTCTTTCGCACGTTATTATGTAACATTAGCAAAGACTGAATCAGATTATACGTAAAGTGTGGCTTTATCTTTATTTGTAACTCTATTGTACAACTTCACAGGACATCGAAAAAAAAGAAACGTTTAGATATTCTATAATTTATGTGTAAACAATAAAGAACTTATAGAGATTGATAACCATTTAGCAGGATAAACTGTGTTGGCGTACTCTTTCTACATACGTATACCTTTCCCAAGAGCCGAGACTCAAACCAGATCCGTGAAAAATATCGCCACTTTCGTAGAGTTTTTGTACAGTTTTACTCTAGGAATATCGCGAGAGAAAGAAAGACTTCGGAGATTTTTATCTGAATCGATCGACATAAAAAGAGAGCATATAGTACAGAAGCTAGCTTTCGAGAATTTGAACGCATAATACTTTGTTATAATACTATGAGCGAATTAGTTTACGTCACTCTGTCAAGCTTTAATATTAAATTACTAATAATATATCGATATCGGTAGTTTAATAATAATACATTTAAAAGCGCTCAATTTAAAAGTAGAGCAATCCTAATAAACGACTGTAAAAAAAATTCAAGGTGGAACGCAATGGACAATCCGGTTGCTCGGACATGCTGACTCAAATGGCAAGAAGTACTTCTCAGCGGTAATGACATTTGATGGCAGGGCGTTTGAGATAACCTCTTCACCCTGCACAGCTGGTACATCTTTGATCTCGTTACGGAGGTCCTCTGCAAGATGGAATTATATGAGTCACAAACTTAATTAGCAACTATCGCTTATAATTACAGGCTTATTAGTCTGTATATTTATTTATGTCACTATAAAATAATTTTTAAAACGTTTATATTAATTCTGATTGCAGACGGACCTTCGGAAACACTAGCGCCTTCTTCTTTTAACATGAATAACTAAAAATCTATATTTCGGCTAATTACCGAGTTTATAAATATTTAATTAAAATTATCTGGGTGACTCACAAACCTTTTTAATCACACTTCATAACTCTTCATACGAAATACAAACGATTCCGTATAAAAACTTTTATTAATTTATCAATTTCGGCTAAATGCATGGTGTAAATTAAAATAATTAATTAATTACGATTAAACGAATGACTCACAAACCTTTTCAATTGCACTTCAAAAGTCTTCATACGAAATACAAACGATTTCATATGGTAGATTCTTTCCCGGACATTCATTTCCGGTCAAATACATACGAATTATTTGATACGCGTATAAAGAGATCGGTGTAAACTAGGCCATAGACGCGGAAACGCCGTGCGGCAGAGTGCGTCGACCAATCAGAAGGCTGCCGCAAGTCGCCTGCGTTAACCTCCGGCAAAATCAAAATTTGTTGATTGGTCAACGCACTCTGCCGCACGGCGTTGCCGCGTCTATGGAGTCTTAGCATAAGATCAGCCGCAACCCGCTACATAGCCGGATTTTGGAAAAAGGATCAAAATAAATTTTCCGAAAATAAATATTACGAATATTGCAGTTAAGGTAGTCGTCTCGTCAGGGCATGTATTAGATAAAGTATTCGATTTCGGATTTTATATCAAATTATATGATCAGCTTTGCAGTCGATTTTTTCTGTGGCTCCTTACCGACTATTTACTCTAGAAAATCGATCTCGAAAATCACAAATTTTGCATTACTTCATACAGACGGTCAGAAAAAGAAGGCTCTATCACGGTTTCAATCACATATTTTCGCATTTTTCGATTAGATGAAGTGAGAAAAAACATTGCTTTTTATACATTAGATTTCGAAGAATCCGATGCAACCATAAAATATATAGTTTACCGGAGATTTCGCTGCTAATTTTTTAGTTTATTTAAAGGCCTGGACACACGAATCGACGGAAGACGTAAGACATAAATCGTAAGGAAATCCACCAATCAGAGTCAACTATTCCCCTCTTCAAGAGGGATGAAGAGGGGAATAGTCGACTCTGATTGGTGGATTTCCTTACGATTTACGTCTTACGTCTTCCGACGATTCGTGTGTGAAGGCCTTTAGTGAAAATGCGGTAATCGAGCAGACATTTTTTGGTCGAGGTTAGGTTGGGAAGACTTGGCAACGCCGCTGGCTAATCACTGTAGTTGCAGGTTATGGGGCTCGTCTTTCTTAGCCGAATTGGGTAGTGATTGACACCCCTGTCATACGTTTTGAAACCCTTTCTCAGTAATTGACGTAAAATGCGACGTTGCCAAGTATTTTTCTCACTTGTAACCTTTCTCGACGACTCGCATGATCAGCTGATCAAAACGGAGTCAAATGAGAAAAATCACAGAATTTGGAAAAAGTAACATACTTTGTCACGTATGAAATTTTACACTATAATTCATAAAATTATTTTTCCCTTAGCAAAAATTGCCTGAAATATATTTCTGAACGTGAAAACCTACAAACAGTCACATGACTAGCACGTAGCGAGACGCCTACCTTAAGCCTTGTGTACACGATACTAGAAATCGGTCCGAGTTTCGATTTAAGCCAATCAACTTGCAGCTCTTACAGAAAAGCAGCAGTTTCATTGGCTTAAACCGAAACTCGGACCGATTTCTAGTATCGTGTACACAAGGCTTAAAGCCAGAAATCGGTCCGAGTTTCGGTTTAAGCCAATGAAACTGCTGCTTTTCTGTAAGAGCTGCAAGTTGATTGGCTTATACCGAAACTCGGACCGATTTCTAGTATCGTGTACACAAGGCTTTAAGGGTCGACAGGAGTCACGGCCGAACTCAGGTGCACTCAGGTGCACTCTATGCACTAAGTGCACTTTAAACTGCACTTTAACTCCGTATTTTATTTATTATAAATTTTTAAGAGCCAAACTGGAAAATCAGGCTATGTACCGGGTTGCGGCTGATCTTACTGATTAAAACGAGCATAAGTTTAATGAGATTCGTTAATTAATTTGGCTAAAGTTTGGGAAAAACCACTTGTAGCCGTGAACTACAAATGGTTTTTCCCAAACTTTAGCCAAATTAATTAACAAATCTCATTAAACTTATGCTCGTTTTAATCAGTAAGATCAGCCGCAACCTGGTACATAACCGGATTTTCCATTTTGGCTCTTAAAAATATATAATAAATAAAATACGGACTCGCAGCGAGTCGCAGCTAAGCCAACCCGACAGAGGTCTCCACTCTTACTTTCTTCTTCTTCTTCTTGAGACCCAATGGATTTCCGACTCGCATGAGTCAAAGTACCACGGTGCTTAAATCCCTAGAGGAGCCTCTAGTTGGGTCGGAGGCGCCCTCTCGGTAGTTCGACAATCCAGTGAAGTTTTATCTCAAGTTACCCTATGAGTACTCTAAGGTTTGCTAGTATAACTATATTTTCATGTTTAAACTATCAATAAACGTAATGATTAATCTAATTACTTTTATATTTAAATTCCCTATCAAATATTCAACCGAAAATGGTGCAAATAAATGTTCCTTTAACAATCCTTCAAACAATACCGATCTTTCCTCATCAAACAAAGCACACGACCAAAAAATATGATTAATATCCTGAGTTTCATGTCCGCACATACATTCTGCAGAGTCCACCCATCCAAACTTAAACTTTGTAGTACCGACTAGTGGGTATCCCGTAATTAGGCGTATCAGAGAACATAGATCAGAACGAAATCCTCCACTCTTACTTCTGTCGACCCTTAAAGTGCAGTTAAAGACAGAGGTCTCCACCCGTACTCCTGTCGACCCTTAAGGGGATGCTGGAGCCACAGGCGAACTCGATCAGCGTCGATAAAGAAGTGCTCACCGACTATATCTGTCCTTGTATAGACAAGGATATAGACAAGGATAGCACCTAACCTTGCATCTTCCACTGGTCTAAGTAATATCTTTTTTTTTAGGCTTCAAATCTTACTTCTAATTGCACGATATTATTCCTGACAGTTTTTTGTAAAGGGCTGCATCACTATTTTCTATAGAAAAACTGCAGAATTTTTGTATAAAGCAAATATTGTCGTCAGGTGAAAACAATATTTATAAAAATAAATTTTTTTTTTAGTTTATTAGAAAAAATCATGTACATTAGAAGTAAAAATTAGAAGTAAGATTTGAAGCCTAAAAAAAAAGATATTACTTAGCCCAGTGGAAGATGCAAGGTTAGGTGCTATCCTTGTCTATATCCTTGCCTATACAAGGACAGATATAGTCGGTGAGCACTTCTTTATCGACGCTGATCGAGTTCGCCTGCGGCTCCAGCATCCCCTTAAGGGGATCCTGGAGTGACAGCGACAAGGCATAATCGGTCTAAGCAATATCTTTGAATTGGCTGAACAGAATGGAAAATCCTTTTACACGATTAAAGTACGCACAAAAATGTAGAGGGCTGTACATGATTTTTTCTGATAAACTAAAAAAAAAATTTATTTTTATAAATATTGTCTTCACCTGACGACAATATTTGCTTTATACAAAAATTCTGCAGTATTTCTATAGAAAATAGTGATGCAGCCCTCTACAAAAAACTGTCAGGAATAATATCGTGCAATTAGAAGTAAGATTTGAAGCCTAAAAAGAAAGATATTACTTAGACCAGTGGAAGATGCAAGGTTAGGTGCTATCCTTGTCTATATCCTTGTCTATACAAGGACAGATATAGTCGGTGAGCACTTCTTTATCGACGCTGATCGAGTTCGCCTGCGGCTCCAGCATCCCCTTAAGGCCATCGCACACAAAATGCATAGCTTAGCATAAGCGTAGCATAAAGGCCATCGCACACAAAATGCATAGCTTAGCATAAACATAGCATAAGACCGCTAAACCAATGAGCATCCAGCATAAAGTCGCCATATTAATTTACATAAAATGCTCATTGGTCCAGCGGTCTTATGCTATGCTTATGCAGCCTATGCAATTTTGTGTGCGATGGTCTTATGTTACGCTTATGCTAAGCTGTGCAATTTTGTGTGCGATGGCCTTTAAAGGTCTATCCAGACAAACTTGCATAGGTGCATAACCATATGCATAAAGAAACGGATTGGTCTATTTCCTTATGCACATGCATATGGACCAATCAATTCTCTTATGCTTATGTTTATGCGCTATGCAAGTTTGTCTGGATTGACCTTAAGATCTGACTTTAGGTTTGTTCGTGTCGCATACTCCAATAAACACCAAGAGCACTTGGATCACGGATAAAAAGTGGTGATTGGAGCAGATGAGTTTTTGGAGTGCGTTGGAGTGATTAGGAGCATGGTGGGGCATGCGACGCGAACAAACCTTATGAATACCGGCCTATTACTACTTAAGACCAAGACAGTCTTGAACGTCTTGAATACGGGCCTGTGATTCAGCTGGTTTAGAGTCCCTCTAATAAGAGTCGCGACAACAGGCTGTAACTTTTGATTGGTCCGCCATTTTTCGGCAAAAGTACATGAAACAGAAAGAGAAAGAGATATAAGAGAGAAAGAGAAAGCGATATACAAGTAACATACATTCATATTGCTTTCTCTTTCTCTCTTATTTTGTCGAAACTCAAGATGTCGCGACTCTTATTAGAGGGACTCTAACCCCTGGTTTCCATGCACGCGTTGCCATGCGTTATAGCGCGCGTTTGACGCGCGCGTTTGAGCTGATAGTGTTTCCATGCGCGCGTTATATAAATGTGACAGCTCCCAATTTTATTATAAAAATACATGCGTATATATATGTAATATTTAATAATAAAAAATAATATAAACAATTGTAAAAGGAAGAGAGAAAAGAAGAATATTAAAAAGTAAATAATCTATTAAGTAGCTTTTAGTAAAAAAATATCACGTATACAATTTTCTCAAAAAAAAAAAAAAATATTTTACGCTTTCTCAGTAAAGTTAAAATAAATATAATTTATTATTTAAAAGATATTACTAAAAATGTATAATATCGTAATATTTGTTTTCTAACAATGAGATTATTTTATATAATATGTATGAAATTAATTTCTATATAATAGATGGATGATGAAGAATTTAAAATATTTCTTCTATTATGGTTGTGGAGAAAACGACAACAAAGAATACGACATCGAAGATCAGCTCCACGTTGGTGGGTTCGACCTATTTTAACCAATAGACTTGAGCAGGGAGCTTACAGTAATCTTGTTGCCGAACTATGCAATGATGTTGAGCTCTTTCTTTTTTTTTATTAATTACCACAGAATGACACTAAACCAATTTGATACCCTACTACATAAAATAGAGCCCCGAATTTCTAAATTATATTTATAAATTATATTATATTATAACTAGAGAACCTTTACCACCTGGATTACGATTATCTTTAACCTTACGATATATTGCTGCTGGAGACAGTATGGCCAGCTTACATTATCAGTATCGAATTGGACGAGCTACTACGTCAAAAATTATTGTGGAAACTACAAAAGTGATATGGGATATTCTACATCCGGAAGTATTACCTGTATTAAAAGAAGAGGAATGGGCTAGCATAGCTCAAGACTTTGGGGATATTTGGAATTTCCCAAATTGTGTTGGAGCTATCGACGGAAAACATGTAGTTGTACAGTGTTTCAAGAATACAGGCTCTACTTTTTATAATTATAAAGGAACATTTAGTATAGTACTTCTCGCAGCCTGTGATGCGCAATATAGATTTACATATGTAAGCATTGGATCAGCCGGAAAAGAGAGCGATGGTGGTATTTTTCAATCATCAGATTTTGGAAAAGATATAATTGAACAAAAATTACCTGTGCCTCCACCAACTGTTCTTCATGTATCAAATACTAGAGTTCCTTTCGTATTTGTCGGAGACGCAGCATTCCCATTATTGGAAAATTTAATGCGGCCTTATCCCGGTGTTAATTTAACACCAGATCAAATAATTTTTAATTATAGAGAAAGCAGAGCTCGAATGTGTATTGAAAATACGTTTGGAGTAATGACGTCAAGATTTCGTATTTTCAGAAAACCAATAATTGCATCTCTTAAAACTGTACAAAGTATTGTACAATGTTGTATTGTTTTGCACAATTGGCTTCGGGACAGTGAGCTTCATCTTGCACCGGACAAAGAAGATATCTTCCACCATGTTTTGTTGACAGAGAAGATCGAAGTGGAAATTTACAAATTGGACAATGGCGTGAAGAAAATGAATTTCTCGGACTACGAAACCTTAATCCAAACGTAGCCAGGAATTCAACGCAAGTGGCCAAAGAAGTTCGGGAAATTTATAAAAATTATTTTATGGCGGAAGGCAGTGTCCACTGGCAGTGGGATAAATTACCAGAACACCAAAAGAACTGGTATTTGCAACAAGCAAATAATTAAGGTATGTTTACAATAATATAAAGTGTACAATAAACTGAGTCAATAAACTGAGTAAATAATATTTTATTTTAACATTGAACATTTAACTATTTTATTTTAACATTTTAATATTAATATAACTTAATTAATATATAAACAATGTAAAATTAATAACTTTAATTAATGTCTTCATTTTCTAAAATTTCTTCAAATGCGCTTAAAACTTTTTGCCTCATATATAACCGCGATGATAAACTAAAATTTTGTACATTGCGAGCAATTGATAAATAAAAATATTCTTCAGCAGAATGTTCTCGATTTAATAAAGATCTTGAAGTCGGTTTATTTTTTATATAATCTAATATAACTTCTTCCACCGGATCACACTCATGATTAGCTAAATTTGGAATTAAAATATTTTAATTATATATATATATATATATATATATATATGTATATATATATATATATATATTATATATATATATAATTTCTTAAATAATATTTTATATAAATAACCTTTGTTTTTTAAATAAATGAAGTAGATGTAGAAGATTTTTCTATAAAGAGTGAAGGGTGCTTAAGGGGACTTTGTCGTGGTGTGACATCTCTTTCACGAGAATTTGAAGAACAAGGTTGTGAAGATGGGCCTTCAATATTTGATTTTAATAGCTCTTCAGCTGTACATATAGGGTGCGTTCAGCCGATACTCCGCTCGCCTAGCAATCGTGAGCAGTCGCTCGTTTTCGCTCGTTTCCTCTCCTTTGACCCAATGGATTAAAAGGAGAGGAAACGAGCGAAAACGAGCGACTGCTCACGATTGCTAGGCTAGCGGAGTATCGGCTGAACGCAGCCATTGAGACTTGTAATTTTATTAAACTGTTAAGTGATTGTTATTATTAATATTAAATGTACGTTTTAATTTTGGTTTTGTTTTAATTATTTTTATTGTTCAGATTATTATGTTATAAAAATATTATATTATAAAAATTTTTACTTTGACTTGGATTTCGATTATTTGGGACATCAATAAGGTTAATAAATTGCGAATTTTCTTGTGATGCAAATGATTCATTATGACTCGTTTCTTTTATCGGTGAGACAGACTTTCTTATATTGCTTTCGGTTTCATGTGACATATTCGTTATTGTTCTAATAGAAAAAAATGAATTAAATTACAAATTATATATTATATGTATGTAGTAAAGATACTCAATTAATTATTGTTTCTCAAATGATTTCATTATTAAAGATAATTATAATATAAAAAATAATATGCTTACGGCCGCGGTTGCGACACTTGTTTTAAAAATGCCATGCTCTCCCATAAGGGCCAAGTTGAGATTTGTACAAATCAGCAGACAATGTTTTTTAAATGTGTTTTTAATATTTATTTTTTATTAATTATACATTTATACAATCCATTGTAAAAATAATATTTATTTAATGTTTATTAAATATTTATTTCACATTGATTATTTATTTGAAGTAATAATTTAGAAAAAATATTTATTAAACGTTTATTTAACGTTTATTTAATATTTCTTTTACATTAATAATTTATTTGCAATAATGATTTAAAAAAACATTTATTCGATATTAATTTAATATTTATTTTACATTACTTATTCATTTGCAATAATAATTTTAAAAAACATTTATTTAATATTTATTCAACATTAATTTAATAATTATTTTACATTACTCATTTATTTGCAATAATGATTTGAAAAAACATTTATTTAATATTTATTCGACATTAATTTAATATTTATTTTACATTACTTATTTACTTGCAATAATGATTTGAAAAAAACATTTACTTAATATTTATTCGACATTAATTTAATATTTATTTTACATTACTCATTTATTTGCAATAATGATTTAAAAAAATATTTATTTAATATTTATTCGACATTATTTTAATTCTTCGAGTGGGTGTCGGCCACCCAAACAAAAATTCAGGCCCGATATTTTTAAGATAGGCTTTAATAAATCAATGCCCCTCCACTTAGGATCCCTATGTTTGAGTCCTTCTCTCGAAGATGCGTACAGAAAGGCTTTAAGCCATGTCAGTTATGTTTGGTAAACATTTGAAAATTATTATAGGTTAAATTGTGACCACCCGGGGTGTGATCTCGATCGGTGTATATTTCTTATTGCAACCAAAAATTACAACATTTTTATTCATCGAGCATATATATATTTCGGGTTCTGCATATTTTATTTGAACAACACCCTTTTAAGATGTTTCATGACTTTTTACGTGTACATAATTAAATTGGAGATATGAGACTGAATCCATCTGGGTGTCGACTAACCAGTGTGGTCGAGGCGTATTAAGAAAAGAGATGTGGCCTTGGGAGGGTTAATATTTATTTTACATTAATTATTTATTTGCAATAATGAATTGAAAAAACATTTATTTAACATCTATTCGACATTATTTTAATATTTATTTTACATTAACTGTTTATTTGGCATAATGATTTAAAAAACATTTATTTAACATTTATTCGACATTATTTTAATATTTATTTACATTAATTATTTATTTACTGTAATAATTTGAAAAAAACATTTATGTAACGATTAATCGACATTAATTTAATATTCATTTTACATTAATTATTTATTTGCAATAATGAGTTGAAACATCGTTTATTTAACATTTATTCGACAGTAATGTAATATTTATTTTACATTAATTATTTATTTGCAATAATGAATTGAAAAAAACGTTTATTAAACATTTATTCGACATTAATTTAATATTCATTTTACATTACTTGTTTATTTGCACTAATGATTTAAAAAAACATTTATTTAACATTTATTTAACATTATTTTAATATTTATTTTACATTAATTATTTATTTGCTATATCGTTTCATTCAGATGGCGCGACGCGTGAGTCGCCACTCTCAAAGCGCCCCCACCTCCTTCCTCGCTCTCGTTCGGTGTCATGGCCGCGCTTGCTGCGTTTCTTCGGACGAGACGAGTACGTTTTCCTTTTTTTCGTAAGTGATTGAGCTAAGCGGCACGTATTCTGGAGACCAACCGAGCGAGATTTGACTTCCCAGGGAGAGCTCACCGCCAGGAAAAGGAGAGCTGCGACAGCTCGCGTCCGAGAGGGAAGATTGAGGCGAGGAGTCCGGTCCAGCGAGCAGGGCCCTTCCGATATTCTCATTTGGGACTCCATATTGGATTAAAAAACATTTTAGAACACGTTAAAATAGATGTTTTTGTAACATAAAAAAAACATTTTCTCAAACGTTAAATAAACATTTTCAAACATAAAAAAAATGTCTTTTTAAACATTAAAATAGACATTTTTTAAACATTAAAAAAACATTTTTCTTAAACGTTAAAATAAACGTTTTTAAACATTAAAAAAATGTTTTTTAAATGTTAAAATAAATATTTTTTTAATGAAAAAAAAGGTGTGTTAACCCATGATTTTTAACAGTTTTAAAAATGTTTTCAAAAATGTTTTCCAAATGTTTTTAAAAATATTTTTAAAAACATTTCTTTGCTGATTGGGGTGTAGCTGCTTGTCCACTTCTCGTTATTAATTTTTTATTCTCCGGAAATATCTGTCCCGAAGAGATTTCCATCGGGTTTTTACAAAATCCTCTTTAAAATTATAGTTTTTGTTATAAATTGTTGTGTATATATTATATATATATTATTTTTTATATTATTTTTGTAATACTGAAGGAGACGGGCTTCCTCTCCGATTTTCGATGAAATTAGGCTTATTCGACGCGTTTTTGCACAAAACAACCGAATCTGGCAGAAAAAAGTGTCGCTCTGCCCCGCGAAACGAGATATTGGCCGGTATTCATAGTCGGATCTTATATTTAAGACCGTCTTAAGTATGATCTTAAGATATTATGAACCAATCACAGAGCCGTATTAGCATCTTAAGACATTACTTAAGGTAGTTCGATGATGAACAACTTTTGCCAAAAGTGATAGGTTTTATTTTTTATATCGAAAAAGGAACTCCCTGAATCGATTAAGCCTAGAAAAAAGATAATTCACCGTCCCGTTCTCAAGATATTTAATTTTAAAATTAGGTGATTTTAATGATTTTAACATTGGTCTAATAGGAAAAGAGGTTATTTTCCTATGAATAACACGATTTTGCGAAAAAATTTTTTGCCAAAAATGTCTGAACAATATATATCGATGGAAAGAGGACACTGTGAGGAAGCCTATAGTTGAAGGTGAACACGATCCACCGTACAGTTTTTTTTTAATAATAATTAAAGTTGAAAACTAGTCAAGCGACGCGTTAACACACACTTTATTTAATCTATTCAGGCAAATATTCTACAACGTAAAAATTATTTACTAATGGTCTTTTACGTCGTTACAAAGCTTTGCGATGCGTTATTCTATTTTTTTATAATCATAAAAATAAAAAAATTATAAACATTGTTTTGACTTCGGCCTTCATCATCGAACTACCTTAAGACAGTCTTGAAATAAGATCCGACTATGAATACGGGCCATATTAACTGTTAAAGTTGACGACTCTCAGGTTAGAAATCCTGTCATACCGACGTGATGTAGCGACCATGAACATGCCCCGCGGCCACATGCGCATGCTCTATCAGCTCTGTGGCCACATGCGCATGCTCCGTGGGCGCACGCGCATGCAAAAGTGCGCGAATTTGAAACGTATGCATACTTATAATGCATAAATATAAATATATACTTTTCATATACCAACTATTCTCTGCTTTAACAAATTATTTCTGCTACAGATATTAAGCGTCAAAGTTAACGAAACAGAAATAATTTGTTAAAGCAGAGAATAGTTAGTATATGAAAAGTACATATTTATATGTACTTATTCATCGTACACATTTATATGTTCTATGAATAGTTGGTATATAAATATGTACTTTTCATATACCTGCAACTATATATTCTCTGCTTTAATAAATTATTTCTGTTTCGTTAACTTGGACGCTTAATATCTGTAGCAGAAATAATTTGTTAAAGCAGAGAATAGTTGGTATATGAAAAGTACATATTTATATTTATGCATTATAAGTATGCATACGTTTCAAATTCGCGCACTTTTGCATGCGCGTGCGGCCACAGAGCTGACAGAGCATGCGCATGTGGCCGCGGGGCATATTCATGGTCGCTACATCAATTCGCTCAACGTGCGCGGACCAGTTCGGACGTGTTTTGTCCGGAAGGAAAATTTTTTTAAGTATTGCGACTGTTACTGTCTGCATTGATCCCCACTCAGACTTTCGGTTGATTCCGTTTAGACTTTGTCACGCTAACGTGTACCAGACTTTGTTAAACAAACAGTGGCAAATGCTGGCCATATTGACCTCGTATTAGAGGCAGGAGCCAATATAAATCCAAGACGAACGAACGAACGATGGTCGCTACATCACGTCGGTATGACAGGAATCATAACCTGAGAGTCGTCAACTTTAACTGTTAATATCTCGCTTCGCGTGGCAGAGCGACACTTTTTTCTGCCAGATTCGGTCGTTTTGTGCAAAAACGCGTCGAATAAGCCTAATTTCATCGAAATCGGAGAGGAAGCCCGTCTCTTCAGTATTACCTTATTTTTATAATATTATTTAAATTATTTATCTTAATTATATATTTTATTTTTTTCTACCAGTTACATGTAATTCATAGGCTATTTCAGCTCATAATTTCCTTTTATGTACATACATTATCTTTATAAAATTTAATTGCTATTTAAATCCCACAAAGCACGTACTGCAAAGACGAACTGAGTTTATAATTAATTCATTTACTGATTCGTCGTTTTCGCAAGAATTATTAATGTTTATTGACATTATGTATGATTAAATATGACAAGCTGTCATTAATGCCGAAATTCGACTGAAATTAGCTGAGTTCAACAAAACGCGACGCGATCGTCGCGCGTCTGAAAGGGTCATGGTGCGATCCCATGGTACGGAACGTATGCGCAATGCGGAATTGGCGGAATGAAGTCCGTCCAATCGCAGATATTCCGCCAGTTGCGTTCCGCTGAAATATCTTTTCTAATGTCCCATGAAGCGGAATTCGCGGAAGCGCAATTGACGCTTGCCAATCACAAGATTATTTCCCATAGATCCTTTCATTGTATCTATCGGAACAGTGTATATTATTGGCACGCACAGACTACGCTTCCGCATTTTCCGCTCCATGGGACATTATGGTGCGATCCCATGGTACGGAATGTATGCGCAATGTGGAATTGGCGGAACGCTCGTGATTGGTTCGACCTCTTTTACGTTCGTTCCGCCGACTTTTATCCGCAAGTTTTTATTTTATCCGCACTGATACGTGCGGAAACTGCGGAAGCCTACTTGTGTCCTTGTGTGCGAGTGTAAAAAGACAAAATATCATAATCTCAACAGAGATCCGTAAGAATATTATTAAAAACTATTTAAATTTTGGCTTTGGTGGCAATTGGTGACAATTTTGTAGGTTATGAATGGAATTCGTTAATGTGACAGATGTATTGCATGTATGTACGTGTGATTCCGTTCCGCTGAAATATCTTTTCTAAGGGTGCCATTACATGGAGCGCGGAAACGCGGAAACGCGGAAGCGCGGAAGACAAAATTTACTAGATTTCCATCGATCTGTTCCGTTCATTTGGTTCCTTATATTACATGGAGCACAATTTGCGCGGAAAAGCGGAACAATATGGTGATAACTAGACATTTATATTCTTTATTAAATGTGTGTTGACTTAATTCATTGCAATTTGTATTAGTATGCTTATCTTTTTAGTTTATTTATTGAATACAAGCATTTTAATCAATAAATACCGCTAAACATTCTTATTTTATAATTCTTTATTCCGCTTTTCCGCGCAAATTGTGCTCCATGTAATATAAGGCAACCAAATGAACGGAACGGATCGACGGAAATCTAGTAAATTTTGTCTTCCGCGCTTCCGCGTTTCCGCGTTTCCGCGCTCCATGTAATATTCGCTCAACGTGCGCGGACCAGTTCGGACGTGTTTTGTCCGGCAAGAAAATTTTTTAAGTATTGCGACTGTTACTGTATGCATTGATCCCCACTCAGGCTCAGCGATTTCCTTTTAGACTTTGTCACGCTAACGTGTACCAGGGGGTCGATTGTGTATCTTGAAATGAGGTGAAAATTACAAAAGTGAGGAAATTTACTAGCGTATCTACGATTTTATTTGTCGAAATCTAGTAAAATCTGTTCACTTTTATAATTTTCACCTCGTTTCAAGATACACAATTGACCCCCAGACTTTGTTAAACAAATAGTGGAAAATGCTGGCCATATTGACCTCGTATTAGAGGCAGGAGCCAATACAAATATAAGAAGAAGAAGCGCTCCATGTAATGGCACCTTTAAAAATTTTTAATTTCAACGCGCTATGACGCGCTATCGCGCGCGTCAAGAAAAGCATGCATTTAATTGGTGGAACGCGTGCAGATACGCGTCAAACGCACATTATCCCCCCTATAGGTGCGATTTCACGATGACGCTCGACGCTGGATTCGAGCGTCAAAAAGCTAAACTGTGTTTAGCTTTGACACTCGACGCTCATTTCAGCCAATCCAGTGGTTAGGTTATATTTCGCGTCCCTCTGAATTTATCACGTGACCAGATTTGACGCTCGAATCCAGCGTCGAGCGTCATCGTGAAATCGCACCTTATTACTATAGACAATGCGCGCATCATGCGTGAAACGGAACGGGGGGTGAAACGCAAGGCAACGCGTGCATGGAAACCAATTTGATTGGTGAAACGCGTGGAGACGCGCATCAAACGCGCGCTAAGCGCATGGCAACGCGTGCATGGAAACCAGGGGTAAGCTGGTTGCGCAATGCGCGACGCGCAACGTATGTATGTACAATACGTGCACGCATATAGCAGTATATGCAGCATATAGGCGGGATAGGCACATAGGTGCCAGAGTGTGTGTGCGAAATCCGTGTATTCTAATCGTAATCGGCCGCCGATTCGCGGAGAACGGACGGTGACGGATGGTGCGATGAATCGTTGAAACGGATATCGCGAGTGACCGAGCGGAAGGCTCCGTGTAAGGGAATCATTCGTATCGTCGTCATCTTCATCGAGAGCTCATTCACGTCGGACGAATCGACGTGAGAAGATAGCGGGTAAGCAGCAATAGGATGGCGATATCGACGACGACGACGAGCGATGATGTCGCGCTACCCAACGCCAGGGACAAAC
>NW_027250164.1:0-39447 GCF_030848795.1 Temnothorax nylanderi | reverse complement strand
AAACGAAAATAAATAATGTTGAAAAAAATTTACAAAAAGTAAGAGGAACAGAATAAAAGAGAGAGTAAAAAGAAAAATTCAAAAAAAGCTATTGGTAAGTGTTCTTAATTTTAATTAAACGTTTGTGAAAGTTATTTGAAGTAATAAATCATTGACAATCATTTAGGATAGACAATGGAATTCATTACCACCAGTAAAAATTATATTAGAAGGATTTCGTATAATTTCATGAACACGGTCCCCGACATTGTTTATTGGAGTAGCGGTTAGCCTCTTTGTTTCAGCATTCGCAGTACTCGCAGTCGATTAAATTACTGGTAACGTCTACGTCATTGATAACGTCCGGCCGAATACAATTAAGGTAAAGGATTTTTCTTTGTGAATGCACTTTAATTAAACTCATACAGTCGTTTATTCGCTTAACGTATGTTTCTTTTAGATGAATTTCAATGTCACGATGGAACTTGTATACTGAATTAAAAGCATGCAATGACGTTTTCGATGATAATTGCTATCTCTTTCGCTGCGATGGCATCGACGATTGTCACGATGACAGCGACGAGAGACATTATTTAAGTGAACTAAATCATATGGTTATTTGCACCGCATCAGCCAGCATAACTCCGTGAACAATCAGGTTCTGCACCTTCTTTTGGTTCTCATCATTGAACCAAACCTGCATACTACCGGGGACTTATCCTACCATTTATGTGTAGATTAAATTTCCTGCTGGATTTTCTTCGCAATTTTCATCAAATTCTGGATCCACAGCCCCTGAGCTAGATTTAATCATCCCTTGGATTGATTTTCACTTCCTCAACGTGATCGCATAGCTGAGGAAGAAATTATGACCAGCGCGATATTGAATCACAAGATCAAAATTTGCTCTAATATTTTTGGTCTCCAATAATAGATGTTATCACAAGAAACTGTGAAATTGATCTTCAAGAATATATACGCGATATAAAGAAATAATCCGAACAAGTTTTTAAGAAAATAATAGATGTATTTTTATTTTAGATTGCGCATATCTTGTTTCGCATATCTGTCTGAGAGACCTTTACATGAAATGTAAAATAGAGCATGCTTCTTTTCTACAACAAGTTTAAAGTAGAAACAAATAAATCAAAGCATTAGAAACAACAAGTTAGTCAAATTTTGTCGAAATTTTCACGATGTATTTTTTTGACAAATTTTATTATAAAAATGATATCAGTCAAAACTGTTATGATGATCGATATATATAGCTTTGAATCAAGGAAATACAATTATATAGCTCATATATATACATATATGTATACTCATAAATGCATAAAAAAAGATCGCGAGCACAGTTGACTGTATGGTACGTGCACGTGTTTCTCATCATTATGAAGTGTAATACAAGTACTCGACCTATTCATAGCTATAACCTTCACACCTTCACTGTACCGTATGCCTTGTAGGGAGCGGTATATTATGTTCTCATAAAGCTTAGTGTATCCACTCGCAGTAAAATAATACAAGCGCTTAACTTGTTTACAGTTGTGTGTAGATCATATTATGCTATCATAAAATTTGATACTTAATTATGAAATAGAATAAACAGGAAGAAGAACAAGCTTCTTATCACGAACTTGGAAGAAATAATTTATCATGAGTATTGCAATATATAAATGATATGAATTGTTTACTATAATAATTTACATTAATTTTATTGCTACTATTAAGATTATATTCTGCAGTTTTTTATTCATTAGCTGTTTTTATTTATTAATTGTTTGTAAAATCAATTCTCGTGAATATTTTTTAGAAATAGCATTTAACACTTTATAAGATAGCTAAATAACATTTGCAAAGGTTCTCGCAGACGATTGCAAGAGATGTAAATCTAGAGTCACATGAAATATGTAAAATCCGCATACATATGTATGCAGTAACCGTAACAGTATTATTTAGGTTTTATATCAACCAAGAATTCAAGACAGAAAATTTATGTAGAAGGATAAATAAAACTTAAAAGACCGTAACATTTCAGCATCATAATAACACACAATAAATCGTTAATAATAACAAACTTTAATAAATGCATTGAATAATGAGCTTAATGAAATAAGCTAACAATAAGAATGAAAGATAATTAAGGAGCTAGTTAAAAAGAAGCATAAATACGAGATAATGACCATTTTCTTAATTTTACTTGAATTGTAAGAGGATTATCTTTGAATCAAATTTAAAGTAGAATGTCAGAAGAAACTAGGTTATTAACGCGGTTGCTATTCTTAGCTTATTTCCTCATTTTTTCGATACTTCACAAATTCATACAAAGTATAACGGTATTTAATAATAACAACTAGCAATTATAAAACACAAAATGTAAGAATAGTGGTTGCCCATAAAAGACATTGCCAAATCCATCTCGTCCTGGACTTGGGTCTAAGGTCTAAGACAATGGGCCAATATCCCCTAATAAATCATTATTATGCGTAATAGTGATTTATTACGGGATATTGTTGTGTGTACATTTTCCTCTCATTGTACATTGCTCCTCTCGTTCCCCTTATATTTCCTCTTCCGCGAAATCCTCCTCTTCTGCGATTTCTTCCAGCTCTCTGCCATCTTTTTGCTATATAACAAACAAATTTAATTTAGAAATTAAGAGCGAGCAAATTCGGTCCAGTCAAAAACGCTAAAAGATTGACTACCATGTAAATCGAAAATAGCTGTATTTTAAGATTGATTGTACTTACGTTTTATTTGTTGCGGAATTGTTGAAGCTGCCGGTGCCGGGTTGATACAGCTGCCGGTGCCGCTGTTGAGGAGCTGCCGGTGCGGATGATGGAGCTGCCGGTACCGCTGTTGATGGAGCTGCCGGTGCCGATGTTGATGGAGCTATATAACAAACAAATTTATTATTTAGAAAATAAAAAGCGAGCAATCTCGGCCCAATCCAAAACGCTAAAAGATTGACTACCATGTAATTCGAAAATTAGCTGTATTTTAAGATTGATTGTACTTACGTTTTATTTGTTGCGGAATTGTTGAAGCTGCCGGTGCCGGGGTTGATACAGCTGCCGATGCCGCTGTTGAGGGAGCTGCCGGTGCGGATGATGGAGCTGCCGGTGCGGATGATGATGGCAATGGCAATGGCTGAGTTACGGCGGCGAGTTTCCGCCGTAACTCAGCAATCTCCGCCTTCAATTGTGCAATTTTTATCTGTTCCGCATTTCTATCGGGCATATCTTTATCCTATAAAATGAATAAAAAATTCAGTCGGAGCGAGACCGACCGGAAATACAGGCTTTTGAAAAAACGTCCAAGAGGTAAATTCGTTAATTTTTGAGATATCGGAAAACGCCCAACGCCATTCGAAGGAGAATCGTTTGTACCCGTTTGTATCTCCGTCTAAATCGTTCGTACCTAAAGGTTAAGGAGTTAGAGGGGGTGAAAAAAACGCCAGCGCCCAACTTAAGATATCAGAAAACGCCCAACGCCATTCGAAGGAGAATCGATTGTACCCGTTTGTACCTCCGTTTAAATCGTTTGTTTCTAAAGAGTTAAGGAGTTAGAGGGGGTGAAAAAACGCCGTTTTCTGATATCTTAAAGTTAAGCGCTGGCGTTTTTTTACCCCCTCTAATTCCTTAACCCTTTAGGAACAAACGATTTAAACGGAGGTACAAACGGGTACATACGATTCTCCTTCGAATGGCGTTGGGCGTTTTCCAATATCTTAAAGTTGGGCACTGGCGTTTTTTTCACCCCCTCTAACTCCTTAACCTTTAGGTACGAACGATTTAGACGGAGGTACAAACGGGTACAAACGATTCTCCTTCGAATGGCGTTGGGCGTTTTCCGATATATCAAAATTAACGAATTTACCTCTGGACGTTTTTTGAAAAGCCTGTATTTCCGATTCCTTTGAGAGACAAACGATTTAAACGGAGGTACAAACGGGTACAAACGATTCTCCTTCGAATGGCGTTGGGCGTTTTCCGATATCTTAAAGTTGGGGCTGGCGTTTTTTTCACCCCCTCTAATTCCTTAACCCTTTAGGAACAAACGATTTAAACGGAGGTACAAACGGGTACAAACGATTCTCCTTCGAATGGCGTTGGGCGTTTTCTGATATCTTAAAGTTGGGGGCTGGCGTTTTTTTACCCCCTCTAATTCCTTAACCCTTTAGAAACAAACGATTTAAACGGAGGTACAAACGGGTACAAACGATTCTCCTTCGAATGGCGTTGGGCGTTTTCTGATATCTTAAAGTTGGGGGCTGGCGTTTTTTTACCCCCTCTAATTCCTTAACCCTTTAGGAACAAACGATTTAAACGGAGGTACAAACGGGTACAAACGATTCTCCTTCGAATGGCGTTGGGCGTTTTCTGATATCTTAAAGTTGGGGGCTGGCGTTTTTTTCACCCCTCTAACTCCTTAACCCTTTAGAAACAAACGATTTAAACGGAGGTACAAACGGGTACAAACGATTCTCCTTCGAATGGCGTTGGGCGTTTTCTGATATCTTAAAGTTGGGGGCTGGCGTTTTTTTACCCCCTCTAATTCCTTAACCCTTTAGGAACAAACGATTTAAACGGAGGTACAAACGGGTACAAACGATTCTCCTTCGAATGGCGTTGGGCGTTTTCTGATATCTTAAAGTTGGGGGCTGGCGTTTTTTTCCCCCCTCTAACTCCTTAACCCTTTAGAAACAAACGATTTAAACGGAGGTACAAACGGGTACAAACGATTCTCCTTCGAATGGCGTTGGGCGTTTTCTGATATCTTAAAGTTGGGGGCTGGCGTTTTTTTCACCCCCTCTAACTCCTTAACCCTTTAGAAACAAACGATTTAAACGGAGGTACAAACGGGTACAAACGATTCTCCTTCGAATGGCGTTGGGCGTTTTCTGATATCTTAAAGTTGGGGGCTGGCGTTTTTTTACCCCCTCTAATTCCTTAACCCTTTAGAAACAAACGATTTAAACGGAGGTACAAACGGGTACAAACGATTCTCCTTCGAATGGCGTTGGGCGTTTTCTGATATCTTAAAGTTGGGGGCTGGCGTTTTTTTACCCCCTCTAATTCCTTAACCCTTTAGAACAAACGATTTAAACGGAGGTACAAACGGGTACAAACGATTCTCCTTCGAATGGCGTTGGGCGTTTTCTGATATCTTAAAGTTGGGGGCTGGCGTTTTTTTCACCCCCTCTAATTCCTTAACCCTTTAGAAACAAACGATTTAAACGGAGGTACAAACGGGTACAAACGATTCTCCTTCGAATGGCGTTGGGCGTTTTCTGATATCTTAAAGTTGGGGGCTGGCGTTTTTTTCACCCCCTCTAATTCCTTAACCCTTTAGAAACAAACGATTTAAACGGAGGTACAAACGGGTACAAACGATTCTCCTTCGAATGGCGTTGGGCGTTTTCTGATATCTTAAAGTTGGGGGCTGGCGTTTTTTTCACCCCCTCTAATTCCTTAACCCTTTAGAAACAAACGATTTAAACGGAGGTACAAACGGGTACAAACGATTCTCCTTCGAATGGCGTTGGGCGTTTTCTGATATCTTAAAGTTGGGGGCTGGCGTTTTTTCACCCCCTCTAATTCCTTAACCCTTTAGAAACAAACGATTTAAACGGAGGTACAAACGGGTACAAACGATTCTCCTTCGAATGGCGTTGGGCGTTTTCTGATATCTTAAAGTTGGGGGCTGGCGTTTTTTTCACCCCCTCTAATCCTTAACCCTTTAGAAACAAACGATTTAAACGGAGGTACAAACGGGTACAAACGATTCTCCTTCGAATGGCGTTGGGCGTTTTCTGATATCTTAAAGTTGGGGGCTGGCGTTTTTTTCACCCCCTCTAATTCCTTAACCCTTTAGAAACAAACGATTTAAACGGAGGTACAAACGGGTACAAACGATTCTCCTTCGAATGGCGTTGGGCGTTTTCTGATATCTTAAAGTTGGGGGCTGGCGTTTTTTTCACCCCCTCTAACTCCTTAACCCTTTAGAAACAAACGATTTAAACGGAGGTACAAACGGGTACAAACGATTCTCCTTCGAATGGCGTTGGGCGTTTTCTGATATCTTAAAGTTGGGGGCTGGCGTTTTTTTCACCCCCTCTAATCCTTAACCCTTTAGAAAAACGATTTAAACGGAGGTACAAACGGGTACAAACGATTCTCCTTCGAATGGCGTTGGGCGTTTTCTGATATCTTAAAGTTGGGGGCTGGCGTTTTTTTCCCCCCCTCTAACTCCTTAACCCTTTAGAACAAACGATTTAAACGGAGGTACAAACGGGTACAAACGATTCTCCTTCGAATGGCGTTGGGCGTTTTCTGATATCTTAAAGTTGGGGGCTGGCGTTTTTTTCACCCCCTCTAATTCCTTAACCCTTTAGGAACAAACGATTTAAACGGAGGTACAAACGGGTACAAACGATTCTCCTTCGAATGGCGTTGGGCGTTTTCTGATATCTTAAAGTTGGGGGCTGGCGTTTTTTTCACCCCCTCTAACTCCTTAACCCTTTAGAAACAAACGATTTAAACGGAGGTACAAACGGGTACAAACGATTCTCCTTCGAATGGCGTTGGGCGTTTTCTGATATCTTAAAGTTGGGGGCTGGCGTTTTTTTCACCCCCTCTAACTCCTTAACCCTTTAGAAACAAACGATTTAAACGGAGGTACAAACGGGTACAAACGATTCTCCTTCGAATGGCGTTGGGCGTTTTCTGATATCTTAAAGTTGGGGGCTGGCGTTTTTTTCACCCCCTCTAACTCCTTAACCCTTTAGAAACAAACGATTTAAACGGAGGTACAAACGGGTACAAACGATTCTCCTTCGAATGGCGTTGGGCGTTTTCTGATATCTTAAAGTTGGGGGCTGGCGTTTTTTTACCCCCTCTAATTCCTTAACCCTTTAGGAACAAACGATTTAAACGGAGGTACAAACGGGTACAAACGATTCTCCTTCGAATGGCGTTGGGCGTTTTCTGATATCTTAAAGTTGGGGGCTGGCGTTTTTTTACCCCCTCTAATTCCTTAACCCTTTAGAAACAAACGATTTAAACGGAGGTACAAACGGGTACAAACGATTCTCCTTCGAATGGCGTTGGGCGTTTTCTGATATCTTAAAGTTGGGGGCTGGCGTTTTTTTACCCCCTCTAATTCCTTAACCCTTTAGAAACAAACGATTTAAACGGAGGTACAAACGGGTACAAACGATTCTCCTTCGAATGGCGTTGGGCGTTTTCTGATATCTTAAAGTTGGGGGCTGGCGTTTTTTTCACCCCTCTAACTCCTTAACCCTTTAGAAACAAACGATTTAAACGGAGGTACAAACGGGTACAAACGATTCTCCTTCGAATGGCGTTGGGCGTTTTCTGATATCTTAAAGTTGGGGGCTGGCGTTTTTTTCACCCCCTCTAATTCCTTAACCCTTTAGAAACAAACGATTTAAACGGAGGTACAAACGGGTACAAACGATTCTCCTTCGAATGGCGTTGGGCGTTTTCTGATATCTTAAAGTTGGGGGCTGGCGTTTTTTTCACCCCCTCTAATTCCTTAACCCTTTAGAAACAAACGATTTAAACGGAGGTACAAACGGGTACAAACGATTCTCCTTCGAATGGCGTTGGGCGTTTTCTGATATCTTAAAGTTGGGGGCTGGCGTTTTTTTCACCCCCTCTAACTCCTTAACCCTTTAGAAACAAACGATTTAAACGGAGGTACAAACGGGTACAAACGATTCTCCTTCGAATGGCGTTGGGCGTTTTCTGATATCTTAAAGTTGGGGGCTGGCGTTTTTTTACCCCCTCTAATTCCTTAACCCTTTAGGAACAAACGATTTAAACGGAGGTACAAACGGGTACAAACGATTCTCCTTCGAATGGCGTTGGGCGTTTTCTGATATCTTAAAGTTGGGGGCTGGCGTTTTTTTCACCCCTCTAACTCCTTAACCCTTTAGAAACAAACGATTTAAACGGAGGTACAAACGGGTACAAACGATTCTCCTTCGAATGGCGTTGGGCGTTTTCTGATATCTTAAAGTTGGGGGCTGGCGTTTTTTTACCCCCTCTAATTCCTTAACCCTTTAGGAACAAACGATTTAAACGGAGGTACAAACGGGTACAAACGATTCTCCTTCGAATGGCGTTGGGCGTTTTCTGATATCTTAAAGTTGGGGGCTGGCGTTTTTTTCACCCCCTCTAACTCCTTAACCCTTTAGAAACAAACGATTTAAACGGAGGTACAAACGGGTACAAACGATTCTCCTTCGAATGGCGTTGGGCGTTTTCTGATATCTTAAAGTTGGGGGCTGGCGTTTTTTCACCCCCTCTAATTCCTTAACCCTTTAGAAACAAACGATTTAAACGGAGGTACAAACGGGTACAAACGATTCTCCTTCGAATGGCGTTGGGCGTTTTCTGATATCTTAAAGTTGGGGGCTGGCGTTTTTTTCACCCCCTCTAATTCCTTAACCCTTTAGAAACAAACGATTTAAACGGAGGTACAAACGGGTACAAACGATTCTCCTTCGAATGGCGTTGGGCGTTTTCTGATATCTTAAAGTTGGGGGCTGGCGTTTTTTTACCCCCTCTAATTCCTTAACCCTTTAGAACAAACGATTTAAACGGAGGTACAAACGGGTACAAACGATTCTCCTTCGAATGGCGTTGGGCGTTTTCTGATATCTTAAAGTTGGGGGCTGGCGTTTTTTCACCCCCTCTAATTCCTTAACCCTTTAGAACAAACGATTTAAACGGAGGTACAAACGGGTACAAACGATTCTCCTTCGAATGGCGTTGGGCGTTTTCTGATATCTTAAAGTTGGGGGCTGGCGTTTTTTTACCCCCTCTAATTCCTTAACCCTTTAGGAACAAACGATTTAAACGGAGGTACAAACGGGTACAAACGATTCTCCTTCGAATGGCGTTGGGCGTTTTCTGATATCTTAAAGTTGGGGGCTGGCGTTTTTTTCACCCCCTCTAACTCCTTAACCCTTTAGAAACAAACGATTTAAACGGAGGTACAAACGGGTACAAACGATTCTCCTTCGAATGGCGTTGGGCGTTTTCTGATATCTTAAAGTTGGGGGCTGGCGTTTTTTTCACCCCCTCTAACTCCTTAACCCTTTAGAAACAAACGATTTAAACGGAGGTACAAACGGGTACAAACGATTCTCCTTCGAATGGCGTTGGGCGTTTTCTGATATCTTAAAGTTGGGGGCTGGCGTTTTTTTCACCCCCTCTAACTCCTTAACCCTTTAGAAACAAACGATTTAAACGGAGGTACAAACGGGTACAAACGATTCTCCTTCGAATGGCGTTGGGCGTTTTCTGATATCTTAAAGTTGGGGGCTGGCGTTTTTTTACCCCCTCTAATTCCTTAACCCTTTAGAACAAACGATTTAAACGGAGGTACAAACGGGTACAAACGATTCTCCTTCGAATGGCGTTGGGCGTTTTCTGATATCTTAAAGTTGGGGGCTGGCGTTTTTTTCCCCCTCTAATTCCTTAACCCTTTAGGAACAAACGATTTAAACGGAGGTACAAACGGGTACAAACGATTCTCCTTCGAATGGCGTTGGGCGTTTTCTGATATCTTAAAGTTGGGGGCTGGCGTTTTTTTACCCCCTCTAATTCCTTAACCCTTTAGAACAAACGATTTAAACGGAGGTACAAACGGGTACAAACGATTCTCCTTCGAATGGCGTTGGGCGTTTTCTGATATCTTAAAGTTGGGGGCTGGCGTTTTTTTACCCCCTCTAATTCCTTAACCCTTTAGGAACAAACGATTTAAACGGAGGTACAAACGGGTACAAACGATTCTCCTTCGAATGGCGTTGGGCGTTTTCTGATATCTTAAAGTTGGGGGCTGGCGTTTTTTTCACCCCCTCTAACTCCTTAACCCTTTAGAAACAAACGATTTAAACGGAGGTACAAACGGGTACAAACGATTCTCCTTCGAATGGCGTTGGGCGTTTTCTGATATCTTAAAGTTGGGGGCTGGCGTTTTTTTCACCCCCTCTAATTCCTTAACCCTTTAGGAACAACGATTTAAACGGAGGTACAAACGGGTACAAACGATTCTCCTTCGAATGGCGTTGGGCGTTTTCTGATATCTTAAAGTTGGCTGGGCTCACCCCCTCTAACTCCTTAACCCTTTAGAAACAAACGATTTAAACGGAGGTACAAACGGGTACAAACGATTCTCCTTCGAATGGCGTTGGGCGTTTTCTGATATCTTAAAGTTGGGGGCTGGCGTTTTTTTACCCCCTCTAATTCCTTAACCCTTTAGGAACAAACGATTTAAACGGAGGTACAAACGGGTACAAACGATTCTCCTTCGAATGGCGTTGGGCGTTTTCTGATATCTTAAAGTTGGGGGCTGGCGTTTTTTTACCCCCTCTAATTCCTTAACCCTTTAGAAACAAACGATTTAAACGGAGGTACAAACGGGTACAAACGATTCTCCTTCGAATGGCGTTGGGCGTTTTCTGATATCTTAAAGTTGGGGGCTGGCGTTTTTTTACCCCCTCTAATTCCTTAACCCTTTAGAAACAAACGATTTAAACGGAGGTACAAACGGGTACAAACGATTCTCCTTCGAATGGCGTTGGGCGTTTTCTGATATCTTAAAGTTGGGGGCTGGCGTTTTTTTCACCCCCTCTAACTCCTTAACCCTTTAGAAACAAACGATTTAAACGGAGGTACAAACGGGTACAAACGATTCTCCTTCGAATGGCGTTGGGCGTTTTCTGATATCTTAAAGTTGGGAGCTGGCGTTTTTTTCCCCCCTCTAATTCCTTAACCCTTTAGAAACAAACGATTTAAACGGAGGTACAAACGGGTACAAACGATTCTCCTTCGAATGGCGTTGGGCGTTTTCTGATATCTTAAAGTTGGGGGCTGGCGTTTTTTTCACCCCCTCTAACTCCTTAACCCTTTAGAAACAAACGATTTAAACGGAGGTACAAACGGGTACAAACGATTCTCCTTCGAATGGCGTTGGGCGTTTTCTGATATCTTAAAGTTGGGGGCTGGCGTTTTTTTACCCCCTCTAATTCCTTAACCCTTTAGGAACAAACGATTTAAACGGAGGTACAAACGGGTACAAACGATTCTCCTTCGAATGGCGTTGGGCGTTTTCTGATATCTTAAAGTTGGGGGCTGGCGTTTTTTTCACCCCCTCTAACTCCTTAACCCTTTAGAAACAAACGATTTAAACGGAGGTACAAACGGGTACAAACGATTCTCCTTCGAATGGCGTTGGGCGTTTTCTGATATCTTAAAGTTGGGGGCTGGCGTTTTTTTACCCCCTCTAATTCCTTAACCCTTTAGGAACAAACGATTTAAACGGAGGTACAAACGGGTACAAACGATTCTCCTTCGAATGGCGTTGGGCGTTTTCTGATATCTTAAAGTTGGGGGCTGGCGTTTTTTTCACCCCCTCTAACTCCTTAACCCTTTAGAAACAAACGATTTAAACGGAGGTACAAACGGGTACAAACGATTCTCCTTCGAATGGCGTTGGGCGTTTTCTGATATCTTAAAGTTGGGGGCTGGCGTTTTTTTCACCCCCTCTAACTCCTTAACCCTTTAGAACAAACGATTTAAACGGAGGTACAAACGGGTACAAACGATTCTCCTTCGAATGGCGTTGGGCGTTTTCTGATATCTTAAAGTTGGGGGCTGGCGTTTTTTTCACCCCCTCTAACTCCTTAACCCTTTAGAAACAAACGATTTAAACGGAGGTACAAACGGGTACAAACGATTCTCCTTCGAATGGCGTTGGGCGTTTTCTGATATCTTAAAGTTGGGGGCTGGCGTTTTTTTACCCCCTCTAATTCCTTAACCCTTTAAACAAACGATTTAAACGGAGGTACAAACGGGTACAAACGATTCTCCTTCGAATGGCGTTGGGCGTTTTCTGATATCTTAAAGTTGGGGGCTGGCGTTTTTTTCACCCCCTCTAATTCCTTAACCCTTTAGAAACAAACGATTTAAACGGAGGTACAAACGGGTACAAACGATTCTCCTTCGAATGGCGTTGGGCGTTTTCTGATATCTTAAAGTTGGGGGCTGGCGTTTTTTTACCCCCTCTAATTCCTTAACCCTTTAGGAACAAACGATTTAAACGGAGGTACAAACGGGTACAAACGATTCTCCTTCGAATGGCGTTGGGCGTTTTCTGATATCTTAAAGTTGGGGGCTGGCGTTTTTTTACCCCCTCTAATTCCTTAACCCTTTAGGAACAAACGATTTAAACGGAGGTACAAACGGGTACAAACGATTCTCCTTCGAATGGCGTTGGGCGTTTTCTGATATCTTAAAGTTGGGGGCTGGCGTTTTTTTACCCCCTCTAATTCCTTAACCCTTTAGAAACAAACGATTTAAACGGAGGTACAAACGGGTACAAACGATTCTCCTTCGAATGGCGTTGGGCGTTTTCTGATATCTTAAAGTTGGGGGCTGGCGTTTTTTTCACCCCCTCTAATTCCTTAACCCTTTAGAAACAAACGATTTAAACGGAGGTACAAACGGGTACAAACGATTCTCCTTCGAATGGCGTTGGGCGTTTTCTGATATCTTAAAGTTGGGGGCTGGCGTTTTTTTCACCCCCTCTAACTCCTTAACCCTTTAGAAACAAACGATTTAAACGGAGGTACAAACGGGTACAAACGATTCTCCTTCGAATGGCGTTGGGCGTTTTCTGATATCTTAAAGTTGGGGGCTGGCGTTTTTTTCACCCCCTCTAACTCCTTAACCCTTTAGAAACAAACGATTTAAACGGAGGTACAAACGGGTACAAACGATTCTCCTTCGAATGGCGTTGGGCGTTTTCTGATATCTTAAAGTTGGGGGCTGGCGTTTTTTTACCCCCTCTAATTCCTTAACCCTTTAGGAACAAACGATTTAAACGGAGGTACAAACGGGTACAAACGATTCTCCTTCGAATGGCGTTGGGCGTTTTCTGATATCTTAAAGTTGGGGGCTGGCGTTTTTTTACCCCCTCTAATTCCTTAACCCTTTAGAAACAAACGATTTAAACGGAGGTACAAACGGGTACAAACGATTCTCCTTCGAATGGCGTTGGGCGTTTTCTGATATCTTAAAGTTGGGGGCTGGCGTTTTTTTACCCCCTCTAATTCCTTAACCCTTTAGAAACAAACGATTTAAACGGAGGTACAAACGGGTACAAACGATTCTCCTTCGAATGGCGTTGGGCGTTTTCTGATATCTTAAAGTTGGGGGCTGGCGTTTTTTTTACCCCCTCTAACTCCTTAACCCTTTAGAAACAAACGATTTAAACGGAGGTACAAACGGGTACAAACGATTCTCCTTCGAATGGCGTTGGGCGTTTTCTGATATCTTAAAGTTGGGGGCTGGCGTTTTTTTCACCCCCTCTAACTCCTTAACCCTTTAGAAACAAACGATTTAAACGGAGGTACAAACGGGTACAAACGATTCTCCTTCGAATGGCGTTGGGCGTTTTCTGATATCTTAAAGTTGGGGGCTGGCGTTTTTTTCACCCCCTCTAACTCCTTAACCCTTTAGGACACAACGATTTAAACGGAGGTACAAACGGGTACAAACGATTCTCCTTCGAATGGCGTCTTAAAGTTGGGGGCTGGCGTTTTCACCCCCTCTAATTCCTTAACCCTTTAGAACAAACGATTTAAACGGAGGTACAAACGGGTACAAACGATTCTCCTTCGAATGGCGTTGGGCGTTTTCTGATATCTTAAAGTTGGGGGCTGGCGTTTTTTTCACCCCCTCTAATTCCTTAACCCTTTAGAAACAAACGATTTAAACGGAGGTACAAACGGGTACAAACGATTCTCCTTCGAATGGCGTTGGGCGTTTTCTGATATCTTAAAGTTGGGGGCTGGCGTTTTTTTACCCCCTCTAATTCCTTAACCCTTTAGAAACAAACGATTTAAACGGAGGTACAAACGGGTACAAACGATTCTCCTTCGAATGGCGTTGGGCGTTTTCTGATATCTTAAAGTTGGGGGCTGGCGTTTTTTTCACCCCCTCTAACTCCTTAACCCTTTAGAAACAAACGATTTAAACGGAGGTACAAACGGGTACAAACGATTCTCCTTCGAATGGCGTTGGGCGTTTTCTGATATCTTAAAGTTGGGGGCTGGCGTTTTTTTCACCCCCTCTAACTCCTTAACCCTTTAGAAACAAACGATTTAAACGGAGGTACAAACGGGTACAAACGATTCTCCTTCGAATGGCGTTGGGCGTTTTCTGATATCTTAAAGTTGGGGGCTGGCGTTTTTTTCACCCCCTCTAATTCCTTAACCCTTTAGAACAAACGATTTAAACGGAGGTACAAACGGGTACAAACGATTCTCCTTCGAATGGCGTTGGGCGTTTTCTGATATCTTAAAGTTGGGGGCTGGCGTTTTTTTCACCCCCTCTAATTCCTTAACCCTTTAGAACAAACGATTTAAACGGAGGTACAAACGGGTACAAACGATTCTCCTTCGAATGGCGTTGGGCGTTTTCTGATATCTTAAAGTTGGGGGCTGGCGTTTTTTTCACCCCCTCTAATTCCTTAACCCTTTAGAACAAACGATTTAAACGGAGGTACAAACGGGTACAAACGATTCTCCTTCGAATGGCGTTGGGCGTTTTCTGATATCTTAAAGTTGGGGGCTGGCGTTTTTTTCACCCCTCTAACTCCTTAACCCTTTAGAAACAAACGATTTAAACGGAGGTACAAACGGGTACAAACGATTCTCCTTCGAATGGCGTTGGGCGTTTTCTGATATCTTAAAGTTGGGGGCTGGCGTTTTTTTACCCCCTCTAATTCCTTAACCCTTTAGGAACAAACGATTTAAACGGAGGTACAAACGGGTACAAACGATTCTCCTTCGAATGGCGTTGGGCGTTTTCTGATATCTTAAAGTTGGGGGCTGGCGTTTTTTTCACCCCCTCTAATTCCTTAACCCTTTAGAAACAAACGATTTAAACGGAGGTACAAACGGGTACAAACGATTCTCCTTCGAATGGCGTTGGGCGTTTTCTGATATCTTAAAGTTGGGGGCTGGCGTTTTTTTCACCCCCTCTAATTCCTTAACCCTTTAGAAACAAACGATTTAAACGGAGGTACAAACGGGTACAAACGATTCTCCTTCGAATGGCGTTGGGCGTTTTCTGATATCTTAAAGTTGGGGGCTGGCGTTTTTTTCACCCCCTCTAATTCCTTAACCCTTTAGAAACAAACGATTTAAACGGAGGTACAAACGGGTACAAACGATTCTCCTTCGAATGGCGTTGGGCGTTTTCTGATATCTTAAAGTTGGGGGCTGGCGTTTTTTTCACCCCCTCTAATTCCTTAACCCTTTAGAACAAACGATTTAAACGGAGGTACAAACGGGTACAAACGATTCTCCTTCGAATGGCGTTGGGCGTTTTCTGATATCTTAAAGTTGGGGGCTGGCGTTTTTTTCCCCCTCTAATTCCTTAACCCTTTAGAAACAAACGATTTAAACGGAGGTACAAACGGGTACAAACGATTCTCCTTCGAATGGCGTTGGGCGTTTTCTGATATCTTAAAGTTGGGGGCTGGCGTTTTTTCACCCCCTCTAACTCCTTAACCCTTTAGAAACAAACGATTTAAACGGAGGTACAAACGGGTACAAACGATTCTCCTTCGAATGGCGTTGGGCGTTTTCTGATATCTTAAAGTTGGGGGCTGGCGTTTTTTTACCCCCTCTAATTCCTTAACCCTTTAGAAACAAACGATTTAAACGGAGGTACAAACGGGTACAAACGATTCTCCTTCGAATGGCGTTGGGCGTTTTCTGATATCTTAAAGTTGGGGGCTGGCGTTTTTTTTACCCCCTCTAATTCCTTAACCCTTTAGGAACAAACGATTTAAACGGAGGTACAAACGGGTACAAACGATTCTCCTTCGAATGGCGTTGGGCGTTTTCTGATATCTTAAAGTTGGGGGCTGGCGTTTTTTTCACCCCCTCTAATTCCTTAACCCTTTAGGAACAAACGATTTAAACGGAGGTACAAACGGGTACAAACGATTCTCCTTCGAATGGCGTTGGGCGTTTTCTGATATCTTAAAGTTGGGGGCTGGCGTTTTTTTCACCCCCTCTAACTCCTTAACCCTTTAGAACAAACGATTTAAACGGAGGTACAAACGGGTACAAACGATTCTCCTTCGAATGGCGTTGGGCGTTTTCTGATATCTTAAAGTTGGGGGCTGGCGTTTTTTTCACCCCCTCTAATTCCTTAACCCTTTAGAAACAAACGATTTAAACGGAGGTACAAACGGGTACAAACGATTCTCCTTCGAATGGCGTTGGGCGTTTTCTGATATCTTAAAGTTGGGGGCTGGCGTTTTTTTCACCCCCTCTAACTCCTTAACCCTTTAGAAACAAACGATTTAAACGGAGGTACAAACGGGTACAAACGATTCTCCTTCGAATGGCGTTGGGCGTTTTCTGATATCTTAAAGTTGGGGGCTGGCGTTTTTTTCACCCCCTCTAATCCTTAACCCTTTAGAAACAAACGATTTAAACGGAGGTACAAACGGGTACAAACGATTCTCCTTCGAATGGCGTTGGGCGTTTTCTGATATCTTAAAGTTGGGGGCTGGCGTTTTTTTCACCCCTCTAATTCCTTAACCCTTTAGAACAAACGATTTAAACGGAGGTACAAACGGGTACAAACGATTCTCCTTCGAATGGCGTTGGGCGTTTTCTGATATCTTAAAGTTGGGGGCTGGCGTTTTTTTACCCCCTCTAATTCCTTAACCCTTTAGAAACAAACGATTTAAACGGAGGTACAAACGGGTACAAACGATTCTCCTTCGAATGGCGTTGGGCGTTTTCTGATATCTTAAAGTTGGGGGCTGGCGTTTTTTTCACCCCCTCTAATTCCTTAACCCTTTAGAACAAACGATTTAAACGGAGGTACAAACGGGTACAAACGATTCTCCTTCGAATGGCGTTGGGCGTTTTCTGATATCTTAAAGTTGGGGGCTGGCGTTTTTTTACCCCCTCTAATTCCTTAACCCTTTAGGAACAAACGATTTAAACGGAGGTACAAACGGGTACAAACGATTCTCCTTCGAATGGCGTTGGGCGTTTTCTGATATCTTAAAGTTGGGGGCTGGCGTTTTTTTCACCCCCTCTAATTCCTTAACCCTTTAGAACAAACGATTTAAACGGAGGTACAAACGGGTACAAACGATTCTCCTTCGAATGGCGTTGGGCGTTTTCTGATATCTTAAAGTTGGGGGCTGGCGTTTTTTTACCCCCTCTAATTCCTTAACCCTTTAGGAACAAACGATTTAAACGGAGGTACAAACGGGTACAAACGATTCTCCTTCGAATGGCGTTGGGCGTTTTCTGATATCTTAAAGTTGGGGGCTGGCGTTTTTTTCACCCCTCTAACTCCTTAACCCTTTAGAAACAAACGATTTAAACGGAGGTACAAACGGGTACAAACGATTCTCCTTCGAATGGCGTTGGGCGTTTTCTGATATCTTAAAGTTGGGGGCTGGCGTTTTTTTCACCCCCTCTAACTCCTTAACCCTTTAGACAACAAACGATTTAAACGGAGGTACAAACGGGTACAAACGATTCTCCTTGAATGGCGTTGGGCGTTTACGATGACATCTTGAAGTTGGGGGCCGCCCTCTTAAATTCCTTAACCCTTTAGAAACAAACGATTTAAACGGAGGTACAAACGGGTACAAACGATTCTCCTTCGAATGGCGTTGGGCGTTTTCTGATATCTTAAAGTTGGGGGCTGGCGTTTTTTTACCCCCTCTAATTCCTTAACCCTTTAGAACAAACGATTTAAACGGAGGTACAAACGGGTACAAACGATTCTCCTTCGAATGGCGTTGGGCGTTTTCTGATATCTTAAAGTTGGGGGCTGGCGTTTTTTCACCCCCTCTAATCCTTAACCCTTTAGAAACAAACGATTTAAACGGAGGTACAAACGGGTACAAACGATTCTCCTTCGAATGGCGTTGGGCGTTTTCTGATATCTTAAAGTTGGGGGCTGGCGTTTTTTTACCCCCTCTAATTCCTTAACCCTTTAGAAACAAACGATTTAAACGGAGGTACAAACGGGTACAAACGATTCTCCTTCGAATGGCGTTGGGCGTTTTCTGATATCTTAAAGTTGGGGGCTGGCGTTTTTTTCACCCCCTCTAACTCCTTAACCCTTTAGAAACAAACGATTTAAACGGAGGTACAAACGGGTACAAACGATTCTCCTTCGAATGGCGTTGGGCGTTTTCTGATATCTTAAAGTTGGGGGCTGGCGTTTTTTTACCCCCTCTAATTCCTTAACCCTTTAGGAACAAACGATTTAAACGGAGGTACAAACGGGTACAAACGATTCTCCTTCGAATGGCGTTGGGCGTTTTCTGATATCTTAAAGTTGGGGGCTGGCGTTTTTTTACCCCCTCTAATTCCTTAACCCTTTAGGAACAAACGATTTAAACGGAGGTACAAACGGGTACAAACGATTCTCCTTCGAATGGCGTTGGGCGTTTTCTGATATCTTAAAGTTGGGGGCTGGCGTTTTTTTCACCCCTCTAATTCCTTAACCCTTTAGAAACAAACGATTTAAACGGAGGTACAAACGGGTACAAACGATTCTCCTTCGAATGGCGTTGGGCGTTTTCTGATATCTTAAAGTTGGGGGCTGGCGTTTTTTTACCCCCTCTAATTCCTTAACCCTTTAGAACAAACGATTTAAACGGAGGTACAAACGGGTACAAACGATTCTCCTTCGAATGGCGTTGGGCGTTTTCTGATATCTTAAAGTTGGGGGCTGGCGTTTTTTTACCCCCTCTAATTCCTTAACCCTTTAGGAACAAACGATTTAAACGGAGGTACAAACGGGTACAAACGATTCTCCTTCGAATGGCGTTGGGCGTTTTCTGATATCTTAAAGTTGGGGGCTGGCGTTTTTTTCACCCCCTCTAACTCCTTAACCCTTTAGAAACAAACGATTTAAACGGAGGTACAAACGGGTACAAACGATTCTCCTTCGAATGGCGTTGGGCGTTTTCTGATATCTTAAAGTTGGGGGCTGGCGTTTTTTTCACCCCCTCTAACTCCTTAACCCTTTAGGAACAAACGATTTAAACGGAGGTACAAACGGGTACAAACGATTCTCCTTCGAATGGCGTTGGGCGTTTTCTGATATCTTAAAGTTGGGGGCTGGCGTTTTTTTACCCCCTCTAATTCCTTAACCCTTTAGAAACAAACGATTTAAACGGAGGTACAAACGGGTACAAACGATTCTCCTTCGAATGGCGTTGGGCGTTTTCTGATATCTTAAAGTTGGGGGCTGGCGTTTTTTTCACCCCCTCTAACTCCTTAACCCTTTAGAAACAAACGATTTAAACGGAGGTACAAACGGGTACAAACGATTCTCCTTCGAATGGCGTTGGGCGTTTTCTGATATCTTAAAGTTGGGGGCTGGCGTTTTTTTACCCCCTCTAATTCCTTAACCCTTTAGAAACAAACGATTTAAACGGAGGTACAAACGGGTACAAACGATTCTCCTTCGAATGGCGTTGGGCGTTTTCTGATATCTTAAAGTTGGGGGCTGGCGTTTTTTTCCCCCTCTAATTCCTTAACCCTTTAGAACAAACGATTTAAACGGAGGTACAAACGGGTACAAACGATTCTCCTTCGAATGGCGTTGGGCGTTTTCTGATATCTTAAAGTTGGGGGCTGGCGTTTTTTCACCCCCTCTAATTCCTTAACCCTTTAGAAACAAACGATTTAAACGGAGGTACAAACGGGTACAAACGATTCTCCTTCGAATGGCGTTGGGCGTTTTCTGATATCTTAAAGTTGGGGGCTGGCGTTTTTTTCACCCCTCTAATTCCTTAACCCTTTAGAAACAAACGATTTAAACGGAGGTACAAACGGGTACAAACGATTCTCCTTCGAATGGCGTTGGGCGTTTTCTGATATCTTAAAGTTGGGGGCTGGCGTTTTTTTCACCCCCTCTAACTCCTTAACCCTTTAGAAACAAACGATTTAAACGGAGGTACAAACGGGTACAAACGATTCTCCTTCGAATGGCGTTGAGCGTTTTCTGATATCTTAAAGTTGGGGGCTGGCGTTTTTTTCACCCCCTCTAATTCTTTAACCCTTTAGGAACAAACGATTTAAACGGAGGTACAAACGGGTACAAACGATTCTCCTTCGAATGGCGTTGGGCGTTTTCTGATATCTTAAAGTTGGGGGCTGGCGTTTTTTTCACCCCCTCTAACTCCTTAACCCTTTAGAAACAAACGATTTAAACGGAGGTACAAACGGGTACAAACGATTCTCCTTCGAATGGCGTTGGGCGTTTTCTGATATCTTAAAGTTGGGGGCTGGCGTTTTTTTCACCCCCTCTAACTCCTTAACCCTTTAGAAACAAACGATTTAAACGGAGGTACAAACGGGTACAAACGATTCTCCTTCGAATGGCGTTGGGCGTTTTCTGATATCTTAAAGTTGGGGGCTGGCGTTTTTTTCACCCCCTCTAATTCCTTAACCCTTTAGAAACAAACGATTTAAACGGAGGTACAAACGGGTACAAACGATTCTCCTTCGAATGGCGTTGGGCGTTTTCTGATATCTTAAAGTTGGGGGCTGGCGTTTTTTTCACCCCCTCTAACTCCTTAACCCTTTAGAAACAAACGATTTAAACGGAGGTACAAACGGGTACAAACGATTCTCCTTCGAATGGCGTTGGGCGTTTTCTGATATCTTAAAGTTGGGGGCTGGCGTTTTTTTCACCCCCTCTAACTCCTTAACCCTTTAGAAACAAACGATTTAAACGGAGGTACAAACGGGTACAAACGATTCTCCTTCGAATGGCGTTGGGCGTTTTCTGATATCTTAAAGTTGGGGGCTGGCGTTTTTTTACCCCCTCTAATTCCTTAACCCTTTAGAAACAAACGATTTAAACGGAGGTACAAACGGGTACAAACGATTCTCCTTCGAATGGCGTTGGGCGTTTTCTGATATCTTAAAGTTGGGGGCTGGCGTTTTTTACCCCCCTCTTCCTTAACCCTTTAGAACAAACGATTTAAACGGAGGTACAAACGGGTACAAACGATTCTTCTTCGAATGGCGTTGGGCGTTTTCTGATATCTTAAAGTTGGGGGCTGGCGTTTTTTTCACCCCCTCTAACTCCTTAACCCTTTAGAAACAAACGATTTAAACGGAGGTACAAACGGGTACAAACGATTCTCCTTCGAATGGCGTTGGGCATTTTCTGATATCTTAAAGTTGGGGGCTGGCGTTTTTTCACCCCCTCTAACTCCTTAACCCTTTAGAAACAAACGATTTAAACGGAGGTACAAACGGGTACAAACGATTTTCCTTCGAATGTCTTTGGGCGTTTTCTGATATCTTAAAGTTGGGGGCTGGCGTTTTTTTACCCCCTCTAATTCCTTAACCCTTTAGAAACAAACGATTTAAACGGAGGTACAAACGGGTACAAACGATTCTCCTTCGAATGGCGTTGGGCGTTTTCTGATATCTTAAAGTTGGGGGCTGGCGTTTTTTTACCCCCTCTAATTCCTTAACCCTTTAGGAACAAACGATTTAAACGGAGGTACAAACGGGTACAAACGATTCTCCTTCGAATGGCGTTGGGCGTTTTCTGATATCTTAAAGTTGGGGGCTGGCGTTTTTTTCACCCCCTCTAATTCCTTAACCCTTTAGAAACAAACGATTTAAACGGAGGTACAAACGGGTACAAACGATTCTCCTTCGAATGGCGTTGGGCGTTTTCTGATATCTTAAAGTTGGGGGCTGGCGTTTTTTTCACCCCCTCTAATTCCTTAACCCTTTAGAAACAAACGATTTAAACGGAGGTACAAACGGGTACAAACGATTCTCCTTCGAATGGCGTTGGGCGTTTTCTGATATCTTAAAGTTGGGGGCTGGCGTTTTTTTCACCCCCTCTAACTCCTTAACCCTTTAGAAACAAACGATTTAAACGGAGGTACAAACGGGTACAAACGATTCTCCTTCGAATGGCGTTGGGCGTTTTCTGATATCTTAAAGTTGGGGGCTGGCGTTTTTTTACCCCCTCTAATTCCTTAACCCTTTAGAACAAACGATTTAAACGGAGGTACAAACGGGTACAAACGATTCTCCTTCGAATGGCGTTGGGCGTTTTCTGATATCTTAAAGTTGGGGGCTGGCGTTTTTTTACCCCCTCTAACTCCTTAACCCTTTAGAAACAAACGATTTAAACGGAGGTACAAACGGGTACAAACGATTCTCCTTCGAATGGCGTTGGGCGTTTTCTGATATCTTAAAGTTGGGGGCTGGCGTTTTTTTCACCCCCTCTAACTCCTTAACCCTTTAGAAACAAACACAACGCGATTTATTTAGCTTTACATTACTATACATTACTATTAACTTGATCACAACTGTCAAAATATACGATGACAGCTTGAAGTAAGCGCGAAAACCAATCAGTCGCGGCGGCAACTAAATTCACTATCCTTAACCCTTTAGAAACAAACGATTTAAACGGAGGTACAAACGGGTACAAACGATTCTCCTTCGAATGGCGTTGGGCGTTTTCTGATATCTTAAAGTTGGGGGCTGGCGTTTTTTTACCCCCTCTAATTCCTTAACCCTTTAGAACAAACGATTTAAACGGAGGTACAAACGGGTACAAACGATTCTCCTTCGAATGGCGTTGGGCGTTTTCTGATATCTTAAAGTTGGGGGCTGGCGTTTTTTTCACCCCTCTAACTCCTTAACCCTTTAGAAACAAACGATTTAAACGGAGGTACAAACGGGTACAAACGATTCTCCTTCGAATGGCGTTGGGCGTTTTCTGATATCTTAAAGTTGGGGGCTGGCGTTTTTTTACCCCCTCTAATTCCTTAACCCTTTAGAAACAAACGATTTAAACGGAGGTACAAACGGGTACAAACGATTCTCCTTCGAATGGCGTTGGGCGTTTTCTGATATCTTAAAGTTGGGGGCTGGCGTTTTTTTCACCCCCTCTAACTCCTTAACCCTTTAGAAACAAACGATTTAAACGGAGGTACAAACGGGTACAAACGATTCTCCTTCGAATGGCGTTGGGCGTTTTCTGATATCTTAAAGTTGGGGGCTGGCGTTTTTTTCACCCCCTCTAATTCCTTAACCCTTTAGAAACAAACGATTTAAACGGAGGTACAAACGGGTACAAACGATTCTCCTTCGAATGGCGTTGGGCGTTTTCTGATATCTTAAAGTTGGGGGCTGGCGTTTTTTTACCCCCTCTAATTCCTTAACCCTTTAGGAACAAACGATTTAAACGGAGGTACAAACGGGTACAAACGATTCTCCTTCGAATGGCGTTGGGCGTTTTCTGATATCTTAAAGTTGGGGGCTGGCGTTTTTTTACCCCCTCTAATTCCTTAACCCTTTAGAAACAAACGATTTAAACGGAGGTACAAACGGGTACAAACGATTCTCCTTCGAATGGCGTTGGGCGTTTTCTGATATCTTAAAGTTGGGGGCTGGCGTTTTTTTCACCCCCTCTAACTCCTTAACCCTTTAGAAACAAACGATTTAAACGGAGGTACAAACGGGTACAAACGATTCTCCTTCGAATGGCGTTGGGCGTTTTCTGATATCTTAAAGTTGGGGGCTGGCGTTTTTTTCCCCCTCTAATTCCTTAACCCTTTAGAAACAAACGATTTAAACGGAGGTACAAACGGGTACAAACGATTCTCCTTCGAATGGCGTTGGGCGTTTTCTGATATCTTAAAGTTGGGGGCTGGCGTTTTTTTCACCCCCTCTAACTCCTTAACCCTTTAGAAACAAACGATTTAAACGGAGGTACAAACGGGTACAAACGATTCTCCTTCGAATGGCGTTGGGCGTTTTCTGATATCTTAAAGTTGGGGGCTGGCGTTTTTTTCACCCCCTCTAACTCCTTAACCCTTTAGAAACAAACGATTTAAACGGAGGTACAAACGGGTACAAACGATTCTCCTTCGAATGGCGTTGGGCGTTTTCTGATATCTTAAAGTTGGGGGCTGGCGTTTTTTTACCCCCTCTAATTCCTTAACCCTTTAGAACAAACGATTTAAACGGAGGTACAAACGGGTACAAACGATTCTCCTTCGAATGGCGTTGGGCGTTTTCTGATATCTTAAAGTTGGGGGCTGGCGTTTTTTTACCCCCTCTAATTCCTTAACCCTTTAGGAACAAACGATTTAAACGGAGGTACAAACGGGTACAAACGATTCTCCTTCGAATGGCGTTGGGCGTTTTCTGATATCTTAAAGTTGGGGGCTGGCGTTTTTTTACCCCCTCTAATTCCTTAACCCTTTAGAAACAAACGATTTAAACGGAGGTACAAACGGGTACAAACGATTCTCCTTCGAATGGCGTTGGGCGTTTTCTGATATCTTAAAGTTGGGGGCTGGCGTTTTTTTCACCCCCTCTAACTCCTTAACCCTTTAGAAACAAACGATTTAAACGGAGGTACAAACGGGTACAAACGATTCTCCTTCGAATGGCGTTGGGCGTTTTCTGATATCTTAAAGTTGGGGGCTGGCGTTTTTTTCACCCCCTCTAACTCCTTAACCCTTTAGAAACAAACGATTTAAACGGAGGTACAAACGGGTACAAACGATTCTCCTTCGAATGGCGTTGGGCGTTTTCTGATATCTTAAAGTTGGGGGCTGGCGTTTTTTTCACCCCCTCTAACTCCTTAACCCTTTAGAAACACTAAACAGATTTAAACGGCTATTTAGCTTTAACATTACTATTACTATTACACTATTAATTTCTTGATTGTCAAATATACTGACAGCTAATGAGTAAGCGCAGGAGCAATCAGCATCGCCCCCTCGACTATCCTTAACCCTTTAGAAACAAACGATTTAAACGGAGGTACAAACGGGTACAAACGATTCTCCTTCGAATGGCGTTGGGCGTTTTCTGATATCTTAAAGTTGGGGGCTGGCGTTTTTTTCACCCCTCTAATTCCTTAACCCTTTAGGAACAAACGATTTAAACGGAGGTACAAACGGGTACAAACGATTCTCCTTCGAATGGCGTTGGGCGTTTTCTGATATCTTAAAGTTGGGGGCTGGCGTTTTTTTCACCCCCTCTAACTCCTTAACCTTTAGAAACAAACGATTTAAACGGAGGTACAAACGGGTACAAACGATTCTCCTTCGAATGGCGTTGGGCGTTTTCTGATATCTTAAAGTTGGGGGCTGGCGTTTTTTTCACCCCCTCTAATTCCTTAACCCTTTAGAACAAACGATTTAAACGGAGGTACAAACGGGTACAAACGATTCTCCTTCGAATGGCGTTGGGCGTTTTCTGATATCTTAAAGTTGGGGGCTGGCGTTTTTTTCACCCCCTCTAACTCCTTAACCCTTTAGAAACAAACGATTTAAACGGAGGTACAAACGGGTACAAACGATTCTCCTTCGAATGGCGTTGGGCGTTTTCTGATATCTTAAAGTTGGGGGCTGGCGTTTTTTCACCCCCTCTAACTCCTTAACCCTTTAGAAACAAACGATTTAAACGGAGGTACAAACGGGTACAAACGATTCTCCTTCGAATGGCGTTGGGCGTTTTCTGATATCTTAAAGTTGGGGGCTGGCGTTTTTTTACCCCCTCTAATTCCTTAACCCTTTAGGAACAAACGATTTAAACGGAGGTACAAACGGGTACAAACGATTCTCCTTCGAATGGCGTTGGGCGTTTTCTGATATCTTAAAGTTGGGGGCTGGCGTTTTTTTCACCCCCTCTAACTCCTTAACCCTTTAGAAACACGATTTACCACAGACGCGCGATTTGCGCGCGCTATTTAGCGTTTTAAATTATCTAAACTATTCTTAATTTCTTGATACACACAACTGTCAAAATTTACGATGACAAACGCAAACGGAGGTACAAACGGGTACAAACGATCAATCGCGAAAAGCGGCAACTTAAATTCGACTGGCGACTTAAATGCCTTTTTTTAGAAACAAACGATTTAAACGGAGGTACAAACGGGTACAAACGATTCTCCTTCGAATGGCGTTGGGCGTTTTCTGATATCTTAAAGTTGGGGGCTGGCGTTTTTTTACCCCCTCTAATTCCTTAACCCTTTAGAAACAAACGATTTAAACGGAGGTACAAACGGGTACAAACGATTCTCCTTCGAATGGCGTTGGGCGTTTTCTGATATCTTAAAGTTGGGGGCTGGCGTTTTTTTCACCCCCTCTAACTCCTTAACCCTTTAGAAACAAACGATTTAAACGGAGGTACAAACGGGTACAAACGATTCTCCTTCGAATGGCGTTGGGCGTTTTCTGATATCTTAAAGTTGGGGGCTGGCGTTTTTTTACCCCCTCTAATTCCTTAACCTTTAGAACAAACGATTTAAACGGAGGTACAAACGGGTACAAACGATTCTCCTTCGAATGGCGTTGGGCGTTTTCTGATATCTTAAAGTTGGGGGCTGGCGTTTTTTTCACCCCCTCTAACTCCTTAACCCTTTAGGAACAAACGATTTAAACGGAGGTACAAACGGGTACAAACGATTCTCCTTCGAATGGCGTTGGGCGTTTTCTGATATCTTAAAGTTGGGGGCTGGCGTTTTTTTTACCCCCTCTAATTCCTTAACCTTTAGAAACAAACGATTTAAACGGAGGTACAAACGGGTACAAACGATTCTCCTTCGAATGGCGTTGGGCGTTTTCTGATATCTTAAAGTTGGGGGCTGGCGTTTTTTTACCCCCTCTAATTCCTTAACCCTTTAGGAACAAACGATTTAAACGGAGGTACAAACGGGTACAAACGATTCTCCTTCGAATGGCGTTGGGCGTTTTCTGATATCTTAAAGTTGGGGGCTGGCGTTTTTTTCACCCCCTCTAACTCCTTAACCCTTTAGAAACAAACGATTTAAACGGAGGTACAAACGGGTACAAACGATTCTCCTTCGAATGGCGTTGGGCGTTTTCTGATATCTTAAAGTTGGGGGCTGGCGTTTTTTTCACCCCCTCTAACTCCTTAACCCTTTAGAAACACTAGCACCACAGACGCGCGCTTTGCGCGCGCTATTTAGCTTTAACATTATGCTATTACTATTACACTATTAATTTCTTGATACACACAACTGTCAAAATATACGATGACAGCTGCAAATGAAGTAAGCGCAGCGAGAAAACCAATCAGCATCGCGGAAAAGCGGCAACAATAAATTCGACTATCGACTTAACATGCCTTTTTTTAGAAAGAAACGATTTAAACGGAGGTACAAACGGGTACAAACGATTCTCCTTCGAATGGCGTTGGGCGTTTTCTGATATCTTAAAGTTGGGGGCTGGCGTTTTTTTCACCCCCTCTAACTCCTTAACCCTTTAGAAACAAACGATTTAAACGGAGGTACAAACGGGTACAAACGATTCTCCTTCGAATGGCGTTGGGCGTTTTCTGATATCTTAAAGTTGGGGGCTGGCGTTTTTTTCACCCCCTCTAACTCCTTAACCTTTAGAAACAAACGATTTAAACGGAGGTACAAACGGGTACAAACGATTCTCCTTCGAATGGCGTTGGGCGTTTTCTGATATCTTAAAGTTGGGGGCTGGCGTTTTTTTACCCCCTCTAATTCCTTAAACCTTTAGGAACAAACGATTTAAACGGAGGTACAAACGGGTACAAACGATTCTCCTTCGAATGGCGTTGGGCGTTTTCTGATATCTTAAAGTTGGGGGCTGGCGTTTTTTTCACCCCCTCTAATTCCTTAACCCTTTAGAAACAAACGATTTAAACGGAGGTACAAACGGGTACAAACGATTCTCCTTCGAATGGCGTTGGGCGTTTTCTGATATCTTAAAGTTGGGGGCTGGCGTTTTTTTCACCCCTCTAACTCCTTAACCCTTTAGAAACAAACGATTTAAACGGAGGTACAAACGGGTACAAACGATTCTCCTTCGAATGGCGTTGGGCGTTTTCTGATATCTTAAAGTTGGGGGCTGGCGTTTTTTTACCCCCTCTAATTCCTTAACCTTTAGAAACAAACGATTTAAACGGAGGTACAAACGGGTACAAACGATTCTCCTTCGAATGGCGTTGGGCGTTTTCTGATATCTTAAAGTTGGGGGCTGGCGTTTTTTTACCCCCTCTAATTCCTTAAACCTTTAGGAACAAACGATTTAAACGGAGGTACAAACGGTACAAACGATTCTCCTTCGAATGGCGTTGGGCGTTTTCTGATATCTTAAAGTTGGGGGCTGGCGTTTTTTTACCCCCTCTAATTCCTTAACCTTTAGGAACAAACGATTTAAACGGAGGTACAAACGAGTACAAACGATTCTCCTTCGAATGGCGTTGGGCGTTTTCTGATATCTTAAAGTCGGGGGCTGGCGTTTTTTTACCCCCTCTAATTCCTTAACTTTTTAGAACAACGATTTAAACGGAGGTACAAACGGGTACAACGATTCTCCTTCGAATGGCGTTGGCGTTTTCTGATATCTTAAAGTTGGGGGCTGGCGTTTTTTTACCCCCTCTAATTCCTTAACCTTTAGGAACAAACGATTTAAACGTAGGTACAAACGGGTACAAACGATTCTCCTTCGAATGGCGTTGGGCGTTTTCTGATATCTTAAAGTTGGGGGCTGGCGTTTTTTTCACCCCTCTAACTCCTTAACCCTTTAGAAACAAACGATTTAAACGGAGGTACAAACGGGTACAAACGATTCTCCTTCGAATGGCGTTGGGCGTTTTCTGATATCTTAAAGTTGGGGGCTGGCGTTTTTTTACCCCCTCTAATTCCTTAAACCTTTAGGAACAAACGATTTAAACGGAGGTACAAACGGGTACAAACGATTCTCCTTCGAATGGCGTTGGGCGTTTTCTGATATCTTAAAGTTGGGGGCTGGCGTTTTTTTCACCCCCTCTAACTCCTTAACCCTTTAGAAACACTAGCACCACAGACGCGCGCTTTGCGCGCGCTATTTAGCTTTAACATTATGCTATTACTATTACACTATTAATTTCTTGATACACACAACTGTCAAAATATACGATGACAGCTGCAAATGAAGTAAGCGCAGCGAGAAACCAATCAGCATCGCGGAAAAGCGGCAACAATAAATTCGACTATCGACTTAACATGCCTTTTTTTAGAAAGGAAAAACGATTTAAACGGAGGTACAAACGGGTACAAACGATTCTCCCTTCGAATGGCGTTGGGCGTTTTCTGATATCTTAAAGTTGGGGGCTGGCGTTTTTTTACCTCCTCTAATTCCTTAAACCTTTAGGAACAAACGATTTAAACGGAGGTACAAACGGGTACAAACGATTCTCCTTCGAATGGCTTGGGCGTTTTCTGATATCTTAAAGTTGGGGGCTGGCGTTTTTTTCACCCCCTCTAATTCCTTAAACCCTTTAGGAACAAACGATTTAAAGGAGGTACAACGGGTACAAACGATTCTCCTTCGAATGGCGTTGGGCGTTTTCTGATATCTTAAGTTGGGGGCTGGCGGTTTTTTACCTCCCTCTATCCTAACCTTTAGGAAACAAACGATTTAAACGGAGGTACACACGGGTACAAACGATCTTTCCTTCGAATGGCGTTGGGCGTTTTCGATATCTTAAAGTTGGGGGCTGGCGTTTTTTCACCCCCTCTAACTCCTTACCCTTTAGAAACAACGATTTAAACGGAGGTAAAACGGTACAACGATTCTCCTTCGAATGGCGTTGGGCGTTTTCCTGATATCTTAAGTTGTGGGCCTGGCGTTTTTTCACCCCCTCTAACTTCCTTAACCTTTAGAACAAACGATTTTAAAACGGAGGTACAAACGGTACAAACGATTTCCTTCGAATGGCGTTGGGCGTTTTCTGATATCTTAAAGTTGGGGCTGGCGTTTTTTTTACCCCCTCTAATTCCTTAACCTTTTAGGAAAAAACGATTTAAACGGAGGTACAAACGGGTACAAACGATTCTCCTTCGAATGGCGTTTGGGCGTTTTCTGATATCTTAAAGTTGGGGGCTGGCGTTTTTTTCACCCCCTCTAACTCTTAAGACTTTAGAAACACTAGCACCACAGACGCGCGCTTTGCGCGCGCTATTTAGCTTTAACATTATGCTATTACTATTACACTATAATTTCTTGATACACACAACTGTCAAAATATACGATGACAGCTGCAAATGAAGTAAGCGCCAGCGAGGAAAACCAATCAGCATCGCGGAAAAGCGGCAACAATAAATTCGACTATCGACTTAACATGCTTTTTTAGAAAGGAAAACGATTTAAACGGAGGTACAAACGGGTACAAACGATTCTCCTTCGAATGGCGTTGGGCGTTTTCTGATATCTTAAAGTTGGGGGCTGGCGTTTTTTTTACCCCTCTAATTCCTTAACCCTTTAGGAACAAACGATTTAAACGGAGGTACAAACGGGTACAAACGATTCTCCTTCGAATGGCGTTGGGCGTTTTCTGATATCTTAAAGTTGGGGGCTGGCGTTTTTTTACCCCCTCTAACTCCTTAACCCTTTAGAAACAAACGATTTAAACGGAGGTACAAACGGGTACAAACGATTCTCCTTCGAATGGCGTTGGGCGTTTTCTGATATCTTAAAGTTGGGGGCTGGCGTTTTTTTTACCCCCTCTAATTCCTTAAACCTTTAGGAACAAACGATTTAAACGGAGGTACAAACGGGTACAAACGATTCTCCTTCGAATGGCGTTGGGCGTTTTCTGATATCTTAAAGTTGGGGGCTGGCGGTTTTTTACCCCTCTAATTCCTTAACCTTTAGGAACAAACGATTTAAACGGAGGTACAAAACGGGTACAAACGATTCTCCTTCGAATGGCGTTGGGCGTTTTCTGATATCTTAAAGTTGGGGGCTGGCGTTTTTTACCCCCTCTAATTCCTTAAACCTTTAGGAACAAACGATTTAAACGGAGGTACAAACGGGTACAAACGATTCTCCTTCGAATGGCGTTGGGCGTTTTCTGATATCTTAAAGTTGGGGCTGGCTGTTTTTTATACCCCCTCTAATTCCTTAACTTTTTAGGAACAAACGATTTAAACGTAGTTACAAACGGGTACAAACGATTCTCCTTCGAATGGCGTTGGCGTTTTCTGATATCTTAAAGTTGGGGGCTGGCGTTTTTTTCACCCCCTCTAACTCCTTAACCCTTAGAAACAAACGATTTAACGGAGGTACAAACGGGTACAATCGATTCTCCTTCGATGGCGTTGGGCGTTTTCTGATATCTTAAAGTTGGGGCTGGCGTTTTTTTCACCCCCTCTAACTCCTTAAACCCTTTAGAAACACTAGCACCACAGACGCGAGCTTTGCGCGCGCTATTTAGCTTTAACATTATGCTATTATTATTACACTATTAATTTCTTGATACACACAACTGTCAAAATATACGATGGACAGCTGCAAATGAAGTAAGCGCAGCGAGGAAAACCAATCAGCATCGCGGAAAAGCTGGCAACAATAAATTCGACTATCGACTTAACATGCCTTTTTTTTAGAAAAAAAACGATTTAACGGGAGGTACAAACGGGTACAAACGATTCTCCTTCGAATGGCGTTGGGCGTTTTCTGATATCTTAAAGTTGGGGGCTGGCGTTTTTTTACCTCCTCTAATTCCTTAAACCATTTAGGAACAAACGATTTAAACGGAGGTACAACGGGTACAAACGATTCTCCTTCGAATGGCGTTGGGCGTTTCTGATATCTTAAAGTTGGGGGCTGGCGTTTTTTTCACCCCCTCTAACTCTTAACCCTTTAGAAACAAACGATTTAAACGGAGGTACAAACGGGTACAAACGATTCTCCTTCGATGGCGTTGGGCGTTTTCTGATATCTTAAAGTTGGGGGCTGGCGTTTTTTTCACCTCCCTCTAATTCCTTAACCCTTTAGGAAACAAACGATTTAAACGGAGGTACAACGGGTACAAACGATTCTCCTTCGAATGGCGTTGGGCGTTTTCTGATATCTTAAAGTTGGGGGCTGGCGTTTTTTTACCCCCTCTAATTCCCTTAAACCTTTAGGAACAAACGATTTAAACGGAGGTACAAAACGGGTACAAACGATTCTCCTTCGAATGGCGTTGGGCGTTTTCTGATATCTTAAAGTTGGGGGCTGGCGTTTTTTTCACCCCCTCTAACTCCTTAACCCTTTAGAAACAAACGATTATAAACGGAGGTACAAACGGGTACAAACGATTCTCCTTCGAATGGCGTTGGGCGTTTTCTGATATCTTAAAGTTGGGGGCTGGCGTTTTTTTACCCCTCTAACTCCTTAAACCCTTTAGGAAACAAACGATTTAAACGGAGGTACAAACGGGTACAAACGATTCTCCTTCGAATGGCGTTGGGCGTTTTCTGATATCTTAAAGTTGGGGGCTGGGCGTTTTTTTCACCCCTCTAAACTCCTTAACCCTTTAGAAACAACGATTTAAACGGAGGTACAAACGGGTACAAACGATTCTCCTTCGAATGGCTTGGGCGTTTTCTGATATCTTAAAGTTGGGGGCTGGCGTTTTTTTTCACCCCCTCTAATTCCTTAAACCTTTTAGGAAACAAACGATTTAAACGGAGGTACAAACGGGTACAAACGATTCTCCTTCGAATGGCGTTGGGCGTTTTCTGATATCTTAAAGTTGGGGGCTGGCGTTTTTTCACCCCCTCTAACTCTTTAACCCTTTAGAAACAAACGATTTAAACGGAGGTACAAACGGGTACAAACGATTCTCCTTCGAATGGCGTTGGGCGTTTTCTGATATCTTAAAGTTGGGGGCTGGCGTTTTTTTCACCCCCTCTAACTCCTTAACCCTTTAGAAACACTAGCACCACAGACGCGAGCTTTGCGCGCGCTATTTAGCTTTAACATTATGCTATTACTATTACACTATTAATTTCTTGATACACACAACTGTCAAAATATACGATGACAGCTGCAAATGAAGTAAGCGCAGCGAGAAAACCAATCAGCATCGCGGAAAAGCGGCAACAATAAATTCGACTATCGACTTAACATGCCTTTTTTTTAGAAAAAAAAACGATTTAAACGGAGGTACAAACGGGTACAAACGATTCTCCTTCGAATGGCGTTGGGCGTTTTCTGATATCTTAAAGTTGGGGGCTGGCGTTTTTTTACCTCCTCTAATTCCTTAAACCTTTAGGAACAAACGATTTAAACGGAGGTACAAACGGGTACAAACGATTCTCCTTCGAATGGCGTTGGGCGTTTTCTGATATCTTAAAGTTGGGGGCTGGCGTTTTTTTCACCCCCTCTAACTCCTTAACCCTTTAGAAACAAACGATTTAAACGGAGGTACAAACGGGTACAAACGATTCTCCTTCGAATGGCGTTGGGCGTTTTCTGATATCTTAAAGTTGGGGGCTGGCGTTTTTTTCACCCCCTCTAACTCCTTAACCCTTTAGAAACAAACGATTTAAACGGAGGTACAAACGGGTACAAACGATTCTCCTTCGAATGGCGTTGGGCGTTTTCTGATATCTTAAAGTTGGGGGCTGGCGTTTTTTTACCCCCTCTAATTCCTTAAACCTTTAGGAACAAACGATTTAAACGGAGGTACAAACGGGTACAAACGATTCTCCTTCGAATGGCGTTGGGCGTTTCTGATATCTTAAAGTTGTGGGGCTGGCGTTTTTTACCCCCTCTAATTCCTTAACCCTTTAGAAACAAACGATTTAAACGGAGGTACAAACGGGTACAAACGATTCTCCTTCGATGGCGTTGGGCGTTTTCTGATATCTTAAAGTTGGGGGCTGGCGTTTTTTTCACCCCCTCTAACTCCTTAACCCTTTAGAAACAAACGATTTAAACGGAGGTACAAACGGGTACAAACGATTCTCCTTCGAATGGCGTTGGGCGTTTTCTGATATCTTAAAGTTTGGGGCTGGCGTTTTTTTACCCCCTCTAACTCCTTAACCCTTTAGAAACAAACGATTTAAAACGGAGGTACAAACGGGTACAAACGATTCTCCTTCGAATGGCGTTGGGCGTTTTCTGATATCTTAAAGTTGGGGGCTGGCGTTTTTTAACCCCTCTAATTCCTTAACCTTTTAGAACAAACGATTTAAACGGAGGTACAAACGGGTACAAACGATTCTCCTTCGAATGGCGTTGGGCGTTTTCTGATATCTTAAAGTGGGGGGCTGGCGTTTGTTTCACCCCTCTAACTCCTTAACCCTTTAGAACAAACGATTTAAACGGAGGTACAAACGGGTACAAACGATTCTCCTTCGAATGGCGTTGGGCGTTTTCTGATATCTTAAAGTTGGGGGCTGGCGTTTTTTTTCACCCCCTCTAACTCCTTAACCCTTTAGAAACAAACGATTTAAACGGAGGTACAAACGGGTACAAACGATTCTCCTTCGAATGGCGTTGGGCGTTTTCCTGATATCTTAAAGTTGGGGGCTGGCGTTTTTTTACCCCCTCTAATTCCTTAAACCTTTAGGAACAAACGATTTAAACGGAGGTACAAACGGGTACAAACGATTCTCCTTCGAATGGCGTTGGGCGTTTTCTGATATCTTAAAGTTGGGGGCTGGCGTTTTTTCAACCCCTCTAACTCCTTAACCCTTTAGAAACAAACGATTTAAACGGAGGTACAAACGGGTACATACGATTTCTCCTTCGAATGGCTTGGCGTTTCCTGATATCTTAAAGTTGGGGGCTGGCGTTTTTTTACCCCCTCTAACTCCTTTAACCCTTAGAACAACGATTTAAACGGAGGTACAAACGGGTACAAACGATTCTCCTTCGAATGGCGTTGGGCGTTTTCCTGATATCTTAAAGTTGGGGGCTGGCGTTTTTTTCACCCCCTCTAACTCCTTAACCCTTTAGAACAAACGATTTAACGGAGGTACAAACGGGTACAATACGATTCTCCTTCGAATGGCGTTGGGCGTTTTCTGATATCTTAAAGTTGGGGCTGGCGTTTTTTTCACCCCCTCTAATCCTTAACCCTTAGAAACACTAAACCACCGACCGCGCCTTCGCCGCGCAATTTAGCGTTTCAACATTATTCTATACTATTACCCTCTTACATTCTTTATACAAAAACTTCAAAATTACGAGAACAGGTTGCAAATGAAGTAAGCGACAGGCGATTCTCCTTCAGATCGCGAAAGCGGCAACGGGCTTAAATTTTTCTATCCTTAAATTCCTTTTTTAGAAACAACGATTTAAACGGAGGTACAAACGGGTACAAACGATTCTCCTTCGAATGGCGTTGGGCGTTTTCTGATATCTTAAAGTTGGGGGCTGGCGTTTTTTTACCCCCTCTAACTCCTTAACCCTTTAGAAACAAACGATTTAAACGGAGGTACAAACGGGTACAAACGATTCTCCTTCGAATGGCGTTGGGCGTTTTCTGATATCTTAAAGTTGGGGCTGGCGTTTTTTTCACCCCCTCTAATTCCTTAACCTTTAGAAACAAACGATTTAAACGGAGGTACAAACGGGTACAAACGATTCTCCTTCGAATGGCGTTGGGCGTTTTCTGATATCTTAAAGTTGGGGGCTGGCGTTTTTTTACCCCCTCTAATTCCTTAACCCTTTAGAACAAACGATTTAAACGGAGGTACAAACGGGTACAAACGATTCTCCTTCGAATGGCGTTGGGCGTTTTCTGATATCTTAAGTTGGGGGCTGGCGTTTTTTTCACCCCCTCTAACTCCTTAACCCTTTAGAAACAAACGATTTAAACGGAGTACAAACGGGTACAAACGATTCTCCTTCGAATGGCGTTGGGCGTTTTCTGATATCTTAAAGTTGGGGGCTGGCGTTTTTTTCACCCCCTCTAACTCCTAACCTTTAGAACACTACACACAGACGCTCCTTCGAATGGCGCGCGCTATTTAGCTTTAAAGGGGCTATTACTTTTACACTATTAATTTCCTTGATACAACACAACTGTCAAATATACGATGACGCTCAAATGAAGTAAGCGCAGCGAGAAACCATCAGCATCGCTGAAGGCGCAACAATTTTTCGACTCCGACTTACAATCCTTTTTTAGAAAAAAACGATTTAAACGGAGGTACAACGGGTACAACGATTCTCCTTCGAATGGCGTTGGCGTTTTCTGATATCTTAAAGTTGGGGGCTGGCGTTTTTTTCACCCCCCTCTAACTCCTTAACCCTTTAGAACAAACGATTTAAACGGAGGTACAACGGGTACAAACGATTCTCCTTCGAATGGCGTTGGGCGTTTTCTGATATCTTAAAGTTGGGGGCTGGCGTTTTTTTTACCCCCTCTAATTCCTTACCTTTTAGAACAAACGATTTAAACGGAGTACAAACGGGTACAAACGATTCTCCTTCGAATGGCGTTTGGGCGTTTTCTGATATCTTAAAGTTGGGGGCTGGCGTTTTTTCATCCCCCTCTAACTCCTTAACCCTTTAGAACCTAGCACCACAACGGCGCCGCTTTCGCGCGCGCTATAGCTTTACTATTATGCTATACTATACACATTATTTCTTGATACACACAACTGTCAAATATACGATGACGCGGCAAATGAAGTACGCAGCTAGAAAACCAATCAGCATCCGGAAAAGCGGCGTTTTTAAATCGACTAATCGACTTAACATGCCTTTTTTTTAGAAACAAACGATTAAACGGAGGTACAAACGGTACAACGATTCTCCTTCGAATGGCGTTGGGCGTTTTCTGATATCTTAAAGTTGGGGGCTGGCGTTTTTTACCCCCTCTAATCCTTAACCTTTAGGAACAAACGATTTAAACGGGTACAAACGGGTACAAACGATTCTCCTTCGAATGGCGTTTGGGCGTTTTCTGATATCTTAAAGTTGGGGCTGGCGTTTTTTTACCCCCTCTATTCCTTAAACCTTTAGGAACAAACGATTTAACGGAGGTACAAACGGTACAAACGATTCTCCTTCGAATGGCGATTGGGCGTTTTCTGATATCTTAAAGTTGGGGGCTGGCGTTTTTTTACCCCCTCTAATTCCTTAACCCTTTAGAACAAACGATTTAAACGGAGGTACAAACGGGTACAAACGATTCTCCTTCGAATGGCGTTGGGCGTTTTCCTGATATCTTAAAGTTGGGGGCTGGCGTTTTTTTACCCCCTCTAATCCTTAACCCTTTAGGAACAAACGATTTAAACGGAGGTACAAACGGGTACAAACGATTCTCCTTCGAATGGCGTTGGGCGTTTTCTGATATCTTAAAGTTGGGGGCTGGCGTTTTTTTCACCCCCTCTAACTCCTTAACCCTTTAGAAACAAACGATTTAAACGGAGGTACAAACGGGTACATACGATTCTCCTTCGAATGGCGTTGGGCGTTTTTCTGATATCTTAAAGTTGGGGGCTGGCGTTTTTTTCACCCCTCTAACTCCTTAACCCTTTAGGAACAAACGATTTAAACGGAGGTACAAACGGGTACAAACGATTCTCCTTCGAATGGCGTTGGGCGTTTTCTGATATCTTAAAGTTGGGGGCTGGCGTTTTTTTACCCCCTCTAATTCCTTAAACCTTTAGGAACAAACGATTTAAACGGAGGTACAAACGGGTACAAACGATTCTCCTTCGAATGGCGTTGGCGTTTTCTGATATCTTAAAGTTGGGGGCTGGCGTTTTTTTCACCCCCTCTAACTTCCTTAACCCTTTAGAAACAAACGATTTAAACGGAGGTACAAACGGGTACAAACGATTCTCCTTCGAATGGCGTTGGGCGTTTTCCGAATATCTTAAAGTTGGGGGCTGGCGTTTTTTTCACCCCCTCTAACTCCTTAACCCTTTAGAACAAACGATTTAAACGGAGGTACAAACGGGTACAAACGATTCTCCTTCGAATGGCGTTGGGCGTTTTCTGATATCTTAAAGTTGGGGCTGGCGTTTTTTTCACCCCCTCTAACTCCTTAACCCTTTAGAAACAAACGATTTAAACGGAGGTACAAACGGGTACAAACGATTCTCCTTCGAATGGCGTTGGGCGTTTTCGATATCTTAAAGTTGGGGGCTGGCGTTTTTTTACCCCCTCTAATTCCTTAACCCTTTAGGAACAAACGATTTAAACGGAGGTACAAACGGGTACAAACGATTCTCCTTCGAATGGCGTTGGGCGTTTTCTGATATCTTAAGTTCGGGGGCTGGCGTTTTTTTCACCCCCTCTAATTCCTTAACCTTTTAGGAAACAACGATTTAAACGGAGGTACAAACGGGTACAACGATTCTCCTTCGAATGGCGTTGGGCGTTTTCTGATATCTTAAAGTTGGGGGCTGGCGTTTTTTCACCCCCTCTAACTCCTTAACCCTTTAGAACAAACGATTTAAACGGAGGTACAAACGGGTACAAACGATTCTCCTTCGAATGGCGTTGGGCGTTTTCTGATATCTTAAAGTTGGGGGCTGGCGTTTTTTTCACCCCCTCTAACTCCTTAACCTTTTAGAAACAAACGATTTAAACGGAGGTACAAACGGGTACAAACGATTCTCCTTCGAATGGCGTTGCGTTTTCTGATATCTAAAGTTGGGGCTGGCGTTTTTTTACCCCCTCTAATTCCTTAACCCTTAGGAACAAACGATTTAAACGGAGGTACAAACGGTACAACGATTCTCCTTCGAATGGCGTTGGGCGTTTTCTGATATCTTAAAGTTGGGGGCTGGCGTTTTTTTCACCCCTCTAATCCTTAACCCTTTAGAAACAAACGATTTAAACGGAGGTACAAACGGGACAAACGATTCTCCTTCGAAGGCGTTGGGCGTTTTCTGATATCTTAAAGTTGGGGGCTGGCGTTTTTTTCCCCCCTAACCCTTAAGACTTTAAAACCTAGCACCACAGACGCGCGCTTTGCGCGCGCTATTTAGCTTTAACATTTGCTATTACTATTACACTATTAATTCTTGATACACACAATTTCAAATATACGATGACAGCTGCATGAAGTAGCGCAGCGAGAAAACCAATCAGCCTCCGGAAAGCGAACATAAATTCGACTATCGCTTAACATGCCTTCTTTTAGAAAGGAACACGATTTAAACGGAGGTACAAACGGTACAAACGATTCTCCTTCGAATGCGTTGGCGTGTTTTCTGATATCTTAAAGTTGGGGGCTGGCGTTTTTTTCACCCCCTCTAACTCCTTAACCCTTTAGAAACAAACGATTTAACGATGTACAACGGTACAAACGATTCTCCTTCGAATGCGTTGGGCGTTTTCTGATATCTTAAGTTGGGGGCTGGCGTTTTTTCACCCCCCTAATTCCTTAACCCTTTTAGAAACAACGATTTAAACGGAGGTACAAACGGTACCAACGATTCTCCTTCGAATGGCGTTGGCGTTTTCTGATATCTTAAAGTTGGGGGCTGGCGTTTTTTTACCCCCTCTAATTCCTTAAACCTTTAGAAACAACGATTTAAACGGAGGGTACAAACGGGTACAAACGATTCTCCTTCGAATGGCGTT